>NW_022681304.1:0-11104 GCF_009764315.1 Trachypithecus francoisi | reverse complement strand
CTTTGTCACCATAAGCTTCATTGCGCCAAGAAGTGTCCCATTGCAGATTTCAAGAAAACGGTGTTAGCAAACTGTACACTGAAGAGAAGAGTGTAAATCTGTGGGTTGCATTCATACATCGAAGTGCATTTTCCCAGAAGGCTTCTTTCCAGTTTTTCTCTGAATAGATTTCCTTTTTCAGCATAGCCCTCAATGAGCTCCCAAATATCACTCTGCAGAATGCCCGACAACAGTGTTAGCAAACTGTTCCTAGAAGGGAAGGGTGGAACTCTGTGTGCTGAAGTCACACATCAGAAAGCAATCTCGCAGAAAGCTTCTGTCTAGTGTTATTGAAGAGATATCCTTTTTCACAATGGGCCCCTATGGGCTCCCAATATATTTGCAGATTCACGAAAAAGAGTTAGCAAAACTGCTTCTTGAGGACTCAGTTGTAACTCTGTGAGATGAATTCACAGATCAGAAAGTAGTTCTCAGAAAGCTTCTTTCACGTTTTGAACTGATGTTATTTCCTTTATCAGCGTAGGCCTCAATGCGATCCAAAGTAGCCCTTCTCAGGTTCCTCAAAGACAGTGTTAATGCACTGCTCCACGAAACATAAGTGGACTCTGTGAGATGAATTCACACATCACCAAGAAGTTCTAAGAAAGCTTCTTTCTACTTCTCACCTCAGTATATTCCTTTGTCACCATAAGCTTCATTGCGCCAAGAAGGTCCCATTGCAGATTTCAAGAAAACGGTGTTAGCAAATCTACACTGAAGAGAAGAGTGTAACTCTGTGGGTTGCATTCATACGCGAAGTGCACATTTTTCCAGAAGGATTTTCCAGTTCTTCTCTGAAGATATTTCCTTTTTCAGCATAGCCCTCAATGAGCTCCCAACGATCATCTTTTGCAAATGCCCGGAAAACAGTGTTAGCAAAGGTTCCTAGAAGGGAAGGGTGGAAAACTCTGTGTGCTGAAGTCACACATCAGAAAGCAATCTCGCAGAAAGCTTCTGTTCACCATAAGCTTCATTGCGCCAAGAAGTGTCCCATTGCAGATTTCAAGAAAACTGTCTTAGCAAACTGTACACTGAAGAGAAGAGTGTAACTCGGTGAGTTGCATTCATACATCGAAGTGCATATTCCAGAAGGCTTCTTCCAGTTTTTCTCTGAAGATATTTCCTTTTCAGCATAGCTCTCAATGAGCTCCCAATGTCACTTTGCAGAATGCCCGAAAACAGTGTTAGCAAACTCTTCCTAGAAGGGAAGGGTGGAACTCTGTGTGCTGAAGTCACCCACAGAAAGCAATCTCGCAGAAAGATTCTGTCTAGTTGTTATCTGAAGAGATATCCTTTTTCACAATGGGCCCCTAGGGCTCCCAAATATCACTTTGCAGATTCACGAAAAGAGTGTTAGCAAATGCTTCTTGAGGACTCAGTGGTAACTCGTGAGATGAATCACAGATCCCAAAGAAGTTTCTCCGAAAGCTTCTTTACGTTTTTGAATGATGTTATTCCTCCTTATCAGCGTAGGCCCAATGCGATCCAAAGTAGCCCTCTCAGGTTCCTCAAAGACAGTGTTAATGCACTGCTCCACGAAACATAAGTGTAACTCTGTGAGATGAATTCACACATCACCAAGACGTTAAGAAAGTTTCTTTCTAGTTCTCATCTCAGCATATTTCCTTGTCACCATAAGCTCATTGCGCCAAGAAGTGTGCCATTGCAGATTTCAAGGAAACTGTGTTAGCAAAATGTACACTGAAGAGAAGAGGTAACTCTGGGAGTTGCATTATACATCGAGGTGCATTTTCCCAGAAGGCTCTTTCCAGTTTTCTCTGAAGATACTTCCTTTTTCAGCATAGCTTCAAGAGCTCCCAAATGTCAACTTGCAGAATGCCCGACAACAGTGTTAGCAAACTGTTCCTAGAAGGGAAGGTGGAACTCTGTGTGCTGAAGTCACACATCAGAAAGCAATCTCGCAGAAAGCTTCTGTCTAGTTGTTATCTGAAGAGATTCATTTTCCACCCCACAATGGGCCCCAATGGGCTCAAATATCACTTTGCAGATTCCACGAAAAGAGTGTTAGCAAACTGCTTGAGGACTCAGTTGTAACTCTGTGAGATGAATTCACAGATCAGAAGGAAGTTTCTCAGAAAGCTTCTTTCACGTTGAAACTGTGGTTATTCCTTTATCAGCGTAGGCCTCAATGCGATCCAAAGTAGCATCTTCTCAGGTCCTCAAAGACAGTGTTAATGCACTGCTCCACGAAACATAAGTGTAACTCAGTGAGTGAATTCACACATCACCAAGAAGTTTCTAAGAAAGCTTCTTTCTACTTTCACCTCAGTATATTCCTTTGTCACATAAGCTTCATTGCGCCAAAGTGTCCCATTGCAGATTTCAAGGAAAACGGTGTTAGCAAACTGTACACTGAAGAGAAGAGTGTAACTCTGTGGGTTGCATTCATACATCGAAGTGCATTTTCCCAGAAGGCTTCTTCCAGTTTTCTCTGAAGAGATTGCCTTTTCAGCATAGCCCTCAATGAGCTCCCAAATATCACTCTGCAGAATGCCCGACAACAGTGTTAGCAAACTGTTCCTAGAAGGGAAGGGTGGAACTCTGTGTGCTGAAGTCACACATCAGAAGCAATCTCGCAGAAAGCTTCTGTCTAGTGTTATCTGAAGAGATATCCTTTTTCACAAGGTGCCCCTATGGGCTCCCAAATATCACTTTGCAGATTACCACGAAAAGAGTGTTAGCAAACTGCTTCTTGAGGACTCAGTGTAACTCTGTGAGATGAATTCACAGATCAGAAAGTAGTTTCTCAGAAAGCTTCTTTCACGTTTTGAAAACTGTGTTATTTCCTTATCAGCGTAGGCTCAATGCGATCAAAGTAGCCCTTCTCAGGTTCCTCAAAGACAGTGTTAATGCACTGCTCCACGAAACATAAGTGTAACTCTGTGAGATGAATTCACACATCACCAAGAAGTTTCTAAGAAAGCTTCTTCTAGTTCTAACCTCACTATATTCTTTGTCACCATATAAGCTTCATTGCGCAAGAAGTGTCCCATTGCAGATTTCAAGGAAACCGGTGTTAGCAAACTCTACACTGAAGAGAAGAGTGTAACTCTGTGGGTTGCATTCATACATCGAAGTGCATTTTCCCAGAAGGATTCTTTCAGTTCTTCTCTGAAGATATTTCCTTTTCAGCATACCTCAATGAGCTCCCAAATATCACTTTGCAGAAGCCCGACAACAGTGTTAGCAAACTGTTCCTGAAGGGAAGGGTGGAAAAACTCGTGTGCTGACGGTCACACATCAGAAAGCAATCTGCAGAAAGCTTCTGTTCCCATAGCTTCATTGCGCAAGAAGTGTCCCATTGCAGATTTCAAGAAAACTGTCTTAGCAAACTGTACATGAAGAGAAGAGTGGAACTCTGTGAGTTGCATTCATACATCGAAGTGCATTTCCCAGAAGGCTTCTTTCGGTTTTTCTCTGAAGATATTTCCTTTTCAGCATAGCTCCAATGAGCTCCCAAATGTCACTTTGCAGAATGCCCGACAACAGTGTTAGCAAACTGTTCCTAGAAGGAAGGGTGGAACTCTGTGTGCTGAAGTCACATCATCAGAAAGCAATCTCACAGAAAGCTTCTGTCTAGTTGTTATCTGAAGAGATATCCTTTTTCACAATGGGCCCCTATGGGCCCCTCCAATATCACTTTGCAGATTCCACGAAAAGAGTGTTAGCAAACTGCTCTTGAGGATTCAGTTGTAACTCTGTGAGATGAATTCACAGATCACAAACAAGTTTTCCGAAAGCTTCTTTCACGTTTTGAAATGATTTATTTCCTTTATCAGCCTAGGCCTCAATGCGATCAAAGTAGCCCTTCTAGGTTCCTCAAAGACAGTGTTAATGCATGCTCCACGAAACATAAGTGGTAACTGTGAGATGAATTCACACATCACCAAGAAGTTTCTAAGAAAGTTTCTTTCTACTTCTCACTCAGTATATTTCTTTGTCACCATATGCTGCATTGCGCCAAGAAGTGTCCCATTGCAGATTTCAAGAAAACGGGTGTAGCAAACTCTACACTGAAGAGAAGAGTGTAACTCTGTGGGGGCATTCATACATCGAAGTGCATTTCCCAGAAGGCTTCTTTCAGTTTTTCTGAAGATATTCCTTTTTCAGCATAGCCCTCAATGAGCTCCCAAATATCACTCGCAGAATGCCCGACAACAGTGTTAGCAAACTGTTCCTAGAAGGGAAGGGTGGAACTCTGTGTGCTGAAGTCACACATCAGAAAGCAATCTCGCAGAAAGTTCTGTTAGTTGTTATCGAAGAGATATCCTTTTCACAATGGGCCCCTATGGGCTCCCAAATATCACTGTGCAGATTCCAGAAAAGAGTGTTAGCAAACTGCTTCTTGAGGACTAGTTGTAACTCTGTGAGAGAATTCACAGATCAGAAAGTAGTTTCTCAGAAAGCTTCTTTCACGTTTTTAACTGATGTTATCCTTTATCAGCGTAGGCCTCAATGCGATCCAAAGTAGCCCTTCTCAGGTTCCTCAAAGACAGTGTTAATGCACGCTCACGAAACATAAGTGTAACTCTGTGAGATGAATTCACACATCACCAAGAAGTTCTAAGAAAGCTTCTTTCTACTTCTCACCTCAGTATATTTCCTTTGTCAACATAGCTTTCATGCGCCAAGAAGTGTCCATTGCAGATTTCAAGAAAACGGTGTTACAAACTCTACACTGAAGAGAAGAGTGTAACTCTGTGGGTGCATCATACATCGAAGTGCATTTTCCCAGAAGGATTCTTTCCAGTTCTTCTCTGAAGATATTTCCTTTTTCAGCATAGCCCTCAATGAGCTCCCAAATATCACTTTGCAGAATGCCCGACAACAGTGTAAGCAAACTGTTCCTAGAAGGGAAGGGTGGAACTCTGTGTGCTGAAGTCACACATCAGAAAGCAATCTCGCAGAAAGCTTCTGTCTAGTTGTTATCTGAAGAGATATCCTTTTTACAATGGGCCTATGGGCTGCAAATATCACTTTGCAGATTCCACGAAAATAGTGTAGCAAAAATGCTTCTTGAGGACTCAGTTGTAACTCTGTGAGATGAATTCACAGATCAGAAAGAAGTTTCTCAGAAAGCTTCTTTCACGTTTTGGACTGATGTTATTTCCTTTATCAGCGTAGGCCTCAATGCGATCCAAAGTAGCCTTCTCAGGTTCCTCAAAGACAGTGTTAATGCACTGCTCACGAAAATAAGTGAACTCTGTGAGATGAATTTACACATCAAAGAGTTTCTAAGAAAGTTTCTTTAGTGTTCTCATCAGTATATTGCCTTTGTCACCATAAGCTTCATTGCGCCAAGAAGTGTCCCATTGCAGATTTCAAGAAAACTGTGTTAGCAAACTGTACACTGAAGAGAAGAGTGTAACTCTGTGAGTTGCATTCATACACGAAGTGCATTTTCCCAGAAGGCTTCTTTCCAGTTTTTCTCTGAAGATACTTCCTTTTCAGCATAGCTCTCAATGAGCTCCCAAATATAACTTGCAGAATGCCAACAACAGTGTTAGCAAACTGTTCCTAGAAGGGAAGGGTGGAACTCTGTGTGCTGAAGTCACACATCAGAAAGCAATCTCGCAGAAAGCTTCGTCTAGTTGTTATCTGAAGAGATATACTTTTTCACACATGGGCGCGGGCTCCCAAATATCACTTTGCAGATTCACGAAAAGAGTGTTAGCAAACTGCTTCTTGAGGACTCAGTTGTAACTCTGTGAGATGAATTCAGATCACAAACAAGTTTTCAGAAAGCTTCTTTCACGTTTTGAACTGATGTATTTCCTTTATCAGGTAGGCTCAATGCGATCCAAAAAGTAGCCCTTCTCAGGTCCTCAAAGACGTGTAATGCACTGCTCCACGAAACATAAGTGTAACTCTGGAGATGAATTCACACATCGCCAAGACGTTTCTAAGAAGGTTTCTTTTAGTTCTCATCCAGTATATTTCCTTTGTCACCCTAAGCTCATTGCGCCAAGAAGTTCCCCTTGCAGATTTCAAGAAAACTGTGTTAGCAAACTGTACACTGAAGAGAAGAGTGTAACTCTGTGAGTTGCATTCATACATCGAAGTGCATTTTCCCAGAAGGCTTCTTTCCAGGTTTTCTCTGAAGATACTTCTTTTTCAGCATAGCTATCAATGAGTCCCAAATGTCACTTTGCAGAATGCCCGACAACAGTGTTAGCAAACTGTCTAGAGGGGAAGGGTGGAACTCTGTGTGCTGAAGTCACACATCAGAAAGCAATCTCGCAGAAAGCTTCTGTCTAGTTGTTATCTGAAGAGATATCCTTTTTCACAATGGGCCCCTATGGGCTCCCAAATATCACTTTGCAGATTCCACGAAAAGAGTGTTAGCAAACTGCTTCTTGAGGACTCAGTTGTAACTCTGTGAGATGAATTCACAGATCACAAAGAAGTTTCTCCGAAAGCTTCTTTCACGTTTTGAACTGATGTTATTTCCTTTATCAGCGTAGGCCTCAATGCGATCCAAAGTAGCCCTTCTCATTTCCTCAAAGACAGTGTTAATGCACTGCTCCACGAAACATAAGTGTAACTCTGTGAGATGAATTCACACATCACCAAGAAGTTTCTAAGAAAGCTTCTTTAGTTCTCATCTCAGCATATTTCCTTTGTCACCATAGCTTCATTGCGCCAAGAAGTGTCCCATTGCAGATTTCAAGAAAACTGTGTTAGCAAACTGTACACTGAAGAGAAGATTGTAATCTGTGAGTTGCATTCATACATCGACGTGCATTTTCCCAGAAGGCTTCTTTCCAGTTTTTCTTGGGATATTTCCTTTTTCAGCATAGCCCTCATGAGCTCCCAAATATCATTTGTAGAATGCCTACAACAGTGTTAGCAACTGTTCCTAGAAGGGGGGTGGAACTCTGTGTGCTGAAGTCACACATCAGAAAGCAATCTCGCAGAAGCTTCTGTCTAGTTGTTATCTGAAGAGTATCCTTTTTCACAATGGGCCCCTATGGGCCCCAAATATCACTTTGCAGATTCCACGAAAAGAGTGTTAGCAAACTGCTTCTTGAGAACTCAGTTTAACTCTGTGAGATGAATTCACAGATCACAAACAAGTTTCTCCGAAAGCTTCTTTCACGTTTTGAATGATGTATTCCTTATCAGCGTAGGCCTCAATGCGATCCAAAGTAGCCCTTCTCAGGTTCCTAAAAGCCAGTGTTAATGCACTGCTCCACGAAACAGAAGTGTAACTCTGTGAGATGAATTCACACATCATCAAGACGTTTCTAAGAAAGTTTCTTTCTAGTTCTCATCTCAGTATATTTCCTTTGTCACCATAAGCTTCATTGCGCCAAGAAGTGTCCCATTGCAGATTTCAAGAAAACTGTGTTAGCAAACTGTACACTGAAGAGAAGAGTGTAACTCTGTGAGTTGCATTCATACATCGAAGTGCATTTTCCCAGAAGGCTTCTTTCCAGTTTTTCTCTGAAGATACTTCCTTTTTCAGCATAGCCCTCAATGAGCTCCCAAATATCACTTTGCAGAATGCCCGACAACAGTGTTAGCAAACTGTTCCTAGAAGGGAAGGGTGGAACTCTGTGTGCTGAAGTCACATATCAGAAAGCAATCTCGCAGAAAGCTTCTGTTCACCATAAGCTTCATTGCGCCAAGAAGTGTCCCATTGCAGATTTCAAGAAAACTGTGTTAGCAAACTGTACACTGAAGAGAAGAGTGTAACTCTGTGAGTTGCATTCATACATCGAAGTGCATTTTCCCAGAAGGCTTCTTTCCAGTTTTTCTCTGAAGATATTTCCTTCTGCAGCATAGCCCTCAATGAGCTCCCAAATATCACTTTGCAGAATGCCCGACAACAGTGTTAGCAAACTGTTCCTAGAAGGGAAGGGTGGAACTCTGTGTGCTGAAGTCACACATCAGAAAGCAATCTCGCAGAAAGCTTCTGTCTAGTTGTTATCTGAAGAGATATCCTTTTTCACAATGGGCCCCTATGGGCTCCCAAATATCACTTTGCAGATTCCACGAAAAGAGTGTTAGCAAACTGCTTCTTGAGGATTCAGTTGTAACTCTGTGAGATGAATTCACAGATCACAAACAAGTTTCTCCGAAAGCTTCTTTCACGTTTTGAACTGATGTTATTTCCTTTATCAGCCTAGGCCTCAATGCGATCCAAAGTAGCCCTTCTCAGGTTCCTCAAAGACAGTGTTAATGCACTGCTCCACGAAACATAAGTGTAACTCTGTGAGATGAATTCTCACATCACCAAGAAGTTTCTAAGAAAGTTTCTTTCTACTTCTCACCTCAGTATATTTCCTTTGTCACCATATGCTGCATTGCGCCAAGAAGTGTTCCATTGCAGATTTCAAGAAAACGGTGTTAGCAAACTCTACACTGAAGAGAAGAGTGTAACTCTGTGGGTTTCATTCATACATTGAAGTGCATTTTCCCAGAAGGCTTCTTTCCAGTTTTTCTCTGAAGATATTTCCTTTTTCAGCATAGCCCTCAATGAGCTCCCAAATATCACTTTGCAGAATGCCCGACAACAGTGTTAGCAAACTGTCCTAGAAGGGAAGGGTGGAACTCTGTGTGCTGAAGTCACACATCAGAAAGCAATCTCGCAGAAAGCTTCTGTCTAGTTGTTATCTGAAGAGATATCCTTTTTCACAATGGGCCCCTATGGGCTCCCAAATATCACTTTGCAGATTCCACGAAAAGAGTGTTAGCAAACTGCTTCTTGAGGACTCAGTTGTAACTCTGTGAGATGAATTCACAGATCACAAAGAAGTTTCTCAGAAAGCTTCTTTCACGTTTTGAACTGATGTTATTTCCTTTATCAGCGTAGGCCTCAATGCGATCCAAGTAGCCCTTCTCAGGTTCCTCAAGACAGTGTTAATGCACTGCTCCACGAAACATAAGTGTAACTCTGTGAGATGAATTCACACATCACCAAGAAGTTTCTAAGAAAGCTTCTTTCTACTTCTCACCTCAGTATATTTCCTTTGTCACCATAAGCTTCATTGCGCCAAGAAGTGTCCCATTGCAGATTTCAAGAAAACGGTGTTACAAACTCTACACTGAAGAGAAGAGTGTAACTCTGTGGGTTGCATTCATACATCGAAGTGCATTTTCCCAGAAGGATTCTTTCCAGTTCTTCTCTGAAGATATTTCCTTTTTCAGCATAGCCCTCAATGAGCTCCCAAATATCACTTTGCAGAATGCCCGACAACAGTGTAGCAAACTGTTCCTAGAAGGGAAGGGTGGAACTCTGTGCTAAAGTCACACATCAGAAAGCAATCTCGCAGAAAGCTTCTGTCTAGTTGTTATCTGAAGAGATATCCTTTTTTACAATGGGCCCGTATGGGCTGCAAATATCACTTTGCAGATTCCCGAAAGAAAGAGTGTTAGCAAACTGCTTCTTGAGGACTCAGTTGTAACTCTGTGAGATGAATTCACAGAAAGAAAGAAGTTTCAGAAAGCTTCTTTCACGTTTGGACTGATGTATTTCCTTTATCAGGTAGGCTCAATGCGATCCAAAGTAGCCCTTCTCAGGTTCCTCAAAGACAGTGTTAATGCACTGCTCCACGAAACATAAGTGTAACTCTGTGAGATGAATTACACATCACAGACGTTTCTAAGAAAGTTTCTTTCTAGTTCTCACCTCAGTATATTTCCTTTGTCACCATAAGCTTCATTGCGCCAAGAAGTGTCCCATTGCAGATTTCAAGAAAACTGTGTTAGCAAACTGTACACTGAAGAGAAGAGTGTAACTCTGTGAGTTGCATTCATACATCGAAGTGCATTTTCCCAGAAGGCTTCTTTCCAGTTTTTCTCTGAAGATACTTCCTTTTTCAGCATAGCCCTCAATGAGCTCCCAAATATCACTTTGCAGAATGCCCGACAACAGTGTTAGCAAACTGTTCCTAGAAGGGAAGGGTGGAACTCTGTGTGCTGAAGTCACACATCAGAAAGCAATCTCGCAGAAAGCTTCTGTCTAGTTGTTATCTGAAGAGATATCCTTTTTCACAATGGGCCGCGTGGGCTCCCAAATATCACTTTGCAGATTCCACGAAAAGAGTGTTAGCAAACTGCTTCTTGAGGACTCAGTTGTAACTCTGTGAGATGAATTCACAGATCACAAACAAGTTTCTCAGAAAGCTTCTTTCACGTTTTGAACTGATGTTATTTCCTTTATCAGCGTAGGCCTCAATGCGATCCAAAGTAGCCCTTCTCAGGTTCCTCAAAGACAGTGTTAATGCACTGCTCCACGAAACATAAGTGTAACTCTGTGAGATGAATTCACACATCGCCAAGACGTTTCTAAGAAAGTTTCTTTCTAGTTCTCATCTCAGTATATTTCCTTTGTCACCATAAGCTTCATTGCGCCAAGAAGTGTCCCATTGCAGATTTCAAGAAAACTGTGTTAGCAAACTGTACACTGAAGAGAAGAGTGTAACTCTGTGAGTTGCATTCATACATGGAAGTGCATTTTCCCAGAAGGCTTCTTTCCAGTTTTTCTCTGAAGATACTTCCTTTTTCAGCATAGCTCTCAATGAGCTAACAAATGTCACTTTGCATGCCCGCCACAGTGTTAGCAAACTGTTCCTAGAAGGGAAGGGTGGAACTCTGGTGCTGAAGTCACACATCAGAAAGCAATCTCGCAGAAAGCTTCTGTCTAGTTGTTATCTGAAGAGATATCCTTTTTCACAATGGGCCCTATGGGCTCCCAAATATCACTTTGCAGATTCCACGAAAAGAGTGTTAGCAAACTGCTTCTTGAGGACTCAGTTGTAACTCTGTGAGATGAATTCACAGATCACAAAGAAGTTTCTCCGAAAGCTTCTTTCACGTTTTGAACTGATGTTATTTCCTTTATCAGCGTAGGCCTCAATGCGATCCAAAGTAGCCCTTCTCAGGTTCCTCAAAGACAGTGTTAATGCACTGCTCCACGAAACATAAGTGTAACTCTGTGAGATGAATTCACACATCACCAAGAAGTTTCTTTTTTTTTTTTTTTTTTTGCAATTTTTTTTTTTTTTTTTATTATACTAAGTTCTAGGGTACATGTGCA
>NW_022681303.1:0-11199 GCF_009764315.1 Trachypithecus francoisi | reverse complement strand
GCCACCCTGCCATGCCAGTGCAGGGGTCACCACCACGTCTCGGCGAAAAGCAGCTTCTCCTGCACAGGAATCTACCCCTGAAAGTGTGTTCCTGAGAAGGTGTGGACCAACATCTCAGAAATCAGACACTGTGTAACACGCTTATCTATACAGGCCGCCTATGTCAGGGAATCACCAATAATTCCCATCACGCCATCAATTATTTCTGGTAAATACTTGTTATTCTAAGTTAACTCAGGCAACACAAGAACAAAATAAAGGAAATGTCAGAGTCAATCGGCTCCACCTCCTGAAGAGCTGGGACTAATGATGAAACCTAAGGAATCCTGGAGAACGCAGCAGGACCCCATACCCCGCAGACCACCCCAGCCTCCTTCCACAGGAGAGTTAGTCATGGAGCCAAGGAACGACTTCCAAGGAATCTCAGAGGTTCTCAAGCTCTTGAAAGTTTAACGGGAATTGAATATTTGCATCTGAGTCACACGAGCACATTAAAAGTAAAATTTCCTCTTTCCACTAGAATTATGAGCTTGGGGCAGCGGCACTGGCTGTATCTCATGCTCATAAGATGTTTTGGGGCAGCCATGCATCTCGGGTGAATCATTTATAATAATGGAAGAAGTGCTTGGGCCCTCGATCCAGGACCACAGACCCCACCAACGAGGGTCTAAATAGGACAAGCCTCGGTCTGGAAAGGCTGGTGTCCATGGGGGCTGGGAGGAGCACCAAGGAAACTCAGGGGCAAACCCCACGCAATCCCGGCATGTCCTACACCCCACGCAGTCGGCATCAGCCCCAGGGATCTTTTGTTGTTTTTTGTTCAGGAAGGAACATATTAAAAAGCCTGGAGCCCAGGGCCCACGGCCTGGACTCCTCAAAGCTCCCCACAGAGCCGGGTTAATTGGCACCTTCCCTCACGTTAAAATCAAGTATATATGGCTGCTGAGGGCATCTCAGAGCAGGTGCAACACTGAGCTTTCTTACTTTCTGGGGCAAGCAGGAATTCCAGGCCTCTGCCTTCCTACCTCCCCAGAGGCTCTGGCCCAGGTGAGCTCAGCTTCTCCCATGTAAGGAGCACAGACCAGCTTCCCACATGCCCCTCAGGTCACACAGGAGCAGTGCAGACTCTTGCACCTTGGCAGGAGCCCTCGCAACACATCCCAGAGGCAGAAGCCCAGTCCTTTGGCCCCGGCCTGGCAGGAGGCAGCTGCTGGCGCCCCTGCTCAGGGTTCAGCACAGCGAGGTCCAGCCACAGCAGGTGAGACATCCACCACCCGGCCATTCGTCTTTAACCTAAAACAGACACAGGAATTTGGCAAGGGGTTCCTTCCCCTGACAAACCCATCCTTCCTGTTCTCATCTCTCCCTTCTGTCCCAGTACTGCACCCAAGGCCACCCAGCACTGTGCCCAAGGCCTGACTCCCAGTTTCACAGGGAATCCAAGACAATTATGACTTTGAGAAACTGGGAGCTACATAGAAAATGAGTCGGTAAAGCCAGTGTCCACTGATCCTCCACTCCACACAGCGGAGAACAGTCCTCGGGATAAAACCCACGGGGCAGGGAAGATGCGATCAAGGCGGGCAGGACAGAGGAGCTGCAAAGCAGGTGGTTCAGGGAACAATGCCATGTGAACACAAAGCTAAAGTGCTCAGCGGCTGGAAGACAAAACACAGGAGACAGAAATGCTGACCTTTTAAAAAGAAAAGAAAAGAAAAAAGCCTCACTCTTAAGAGTCCATCAAGATTTAAGTTCTCAAGTCACAATTTATCAGCACAGACTTCTCATAATGCCTGAAACTTGGTGCAGTAAACACGTGAATCAGTTCTCCCAAGTCCATCGTTTTCTTTGATGAGCCTCTTGAGTCTAAGGCTGGTTTCAAAGTAAGGCCTTCTCTGTTTGTTGATAACTTAATAATTAACATACTTGAAAACACATTGACTTCCAAATTAATCTGCTAATAAAATATTAATTACCACACTGGCTGTCATCCACAGAAAAAAACACAATCACTTTCTGGTTGTAAAAACATTAGAATTCGAAGTCCCTTTGGCCATCTGAACAGCCCCTGCTTTTGACAAGGGCATTCCAAAGCTAATCTGAAAAACTAGTCCAGGCGATGATCGCTGGGGGGTCGGACTTGTCTCATCACCCCTCCTCCCTTCTGGAATTAGACAGAGCTTAGACTCTTAGTCTGATGGGAAACATTTATAATCTATTCTCTCCGAAGCTACCTGGAGGATTCCCTCCACATGACAAAGCCTTGGTCTCCACAACCCCTTATCTGACAACTCTCTTGACCAACTATCAATCAGGAAATTTTTGAATCTACCTATGACCTGGACACCCCTGCTTCCAGTTCTCCCACCTTTCCAGACCAAACCAATGTACATCTTACATTTATTTGATCGATTGTCTCATGTCTCCCTAAAAGCTATAAAACCAGGCTGGGCTTTGACCACCTCGGGAATACGTTCTTAGGATCTCTTAAGGGCAGTATCAAGGGCCATGGTAACTCATTTGGCTTAAAATAAATCTCCAAATGCTTCACAGAGTTTGACTCTTTGCTGACACGGTACCTTTCGTGGGTATTCATCTGGGGGACTCACAATTAACCGGAGGCAGCAGTTGCCCACTGTGCAAAAGTCCGTGCAGGACTGAGCCTCTGGCACGGGGACTCCAACGCCTGAAGCAGCAGCTCTCCCACGTCCCATGGCCTGATAGACCTGCACCTCCCGGGCTTCTCATTTCAGAGTCTCAGCAACAAATCTACCAAATGTCATCAACATCACAAAAGATTCCTCGAGGCTTTTGGCTGTTGTTTCTCCCCAAGTTCACTCTAGAACCAGAATGGCAACACTCGGAACAGGATGGTTCTCAGTCACTGACCCTCCTGGTAAATACACCGTCTCCAAGGCGCTTTCCTGCCAGTCACAGCTTCCTTTGAGTCAGGCTCAAAGGCCACCTCCCAAAGAAGGAAACCTCTTCAATCCAGCAATCACAGCTCCTGTTCCCATCTAGAGCTTCTCTGCCAGGAAGGGAAGACTCCTCATTCCAGAGACAGCAGGTGTCACAAACTCAGGGTTTTAGCCATTGTGAAGGCAAACACTCACGAAATTAATACACTTTTTCCTCCTTGGATACTGACGTTTTCTCTTCTGGAGGTCAGCCAAGGCCATCTGCATGAGTCACGAGCGTGATGGCTACAGGCCCTCCTTTGGTGTCAGCAGTGTGGCTCCGTTCTGAGACCCTCCTGGACCAGCCGGGCCATGCAGCTGTTCTCACGACTGCTGTCAGCAGACTACAGTGATTCTAAAATAATCAGCAAACTGAGGTTCCAAAGGATGCATTTTAAAGAAAAATGTGTAAGTTTTACTGCATGAAATCAGCTACATCTTTTGCTACTCCAGAGGCTTTTTGTTTTGCTTTCCTCAACGTTCTCTACAATGATCCCGACAGTCAAGGTTCCCAGTTACAGGCAGAGGGTTGGGCAGGCCGCGTCTGATGTTTCACACACACAGAGGATCCACGTCAAAGGATTTTCCCTGTTCACCAACATCATCAGGACAGACTTTAAGCAGTAATAATCTCCCTGTCTGGAAAACTGAGCTCATTTGAGAACTAATGCAACAAATGTGTTTGACGAAGTTGCAGGTGGACATTTTAGTGAATGAATCACTATTTCAAGGAGGATAAAGGCTCACTATTCAAAGGCATGTTTTTGTCAAGTTTTGTCATTTCAGCTTCATGCATTTAAATCATAAAGTGAGGCTTGTACCTGATACATTACAGAATCTCTACAAAATACACAAAATTCCAATTCTGTACATTCACTCTCATTCTTTTCCATATGCATACGGATGGTCATAATTTAAACTGGCATTCCAACAGGATTTCTAAATTAAACTGTCTTCTACTTTAAACATTACGTGTTAAACATTACACATTCCATTGTTAAACATTTATAGCAGGGTCTGTATGGCCCGTTTTAAAGATTTCTTCCTCACTAAAAACAAGCGTTTAAACAATAAATGGTATACTCTAAAATATTCTAGAGACAGAGATACATTTGGAGAGCGGACACACTTAACACAGAAATCCGGAACATCAAACAGGCACAACCAGCAGTGAGGGTGGAAGGGATGTCATGTGAGTGCCCCTCAAAACACACACAAGCCTGTCTGCTTAAAAGGAATGAATGTAGCTCAACACTCCTATGTGAATATTGATATGTCTACTGCCTTACAGAATCCTCCTAGCTGAGCTGCAGGAGTCTTCCTTGGAGCCTTTTCTCACCTACACTGCCTACAGGTGCCCACTGGGCTCCCTGGACAGTCTCGTGTCTTTGTTTAGAATATCACAGTACTTGGAGGCCTGTTTAATCCCAACTCAGAGCCTTATCATAACTCAGACACCATCCCTCAGGGCTTGTGGGCCAACTTCGGCTAATGAAGGCTGCTCCACAGTGCCCTGCAGGTGGGCTTGGTGCATCCACACGATTTTAAGTTTGGGGCTGCTGTTTTCTGCAGTCACAGATGTGGACTTACATATTCATCATGACTGAAGGCAGCACGTATTTTTATGTTCCTTCTGTAATGATAATCATAGCAACATTTCCCCGATCCTTAAAAAAGCCTCCTAACAGCAGTTGCATTCCACCCCCTTCCTTCAAATTAATAGAATTTGCCAAACTAGGTGAAATCAGTCTTCATGAGAAAGTGACAAATCAGTGTTCACACAATGGCATAGTAGCTGGGCATAGAGTGTACGTCAACATCCCAAACTAAGCACCCATCACAATTATTCCCAACTCGCAGGAAAGCTAGAAAAATTAGAAGGCTTAAAACATAATTATAAATGAAAATAACAAGAAACCAAAGTTTCCATGGAGCATCTGTTAGCCTAGCAAGGAAAGCCATTAACCAGTGCCGATTACATTGCATTTGATTACAGCAGCCAAAGACGTGTCCAGAGGAAGAGACTTTTAAAGATTAGTCTTTCAGTAAGAATGGTTGCTTAACAAGTTCAGACTACTGGGCTACACCAACCGTTAATTAAAAAGCAAGGCAAACGAGTGGGAGTCATTTCTGGTCTCCAACTCCTGACCTCAGGTGATCCGCCTGCCCCGGCCTTTCAAAGCGCTGGGATTACAGGCATGAACCACCACGCCTGGCTGAGAAGTGTTTGACAGAGACTGAGGGGAGGCTCCTGTCCCTTCCTGGGACATCCACGTCCCACCCAGCTTCCCACACCGACTATGACACTCGAAGCATCACAGCAAGGGCAGCTGCGTCCCCGCAGTTTTCTGCACTAACGCCACAGCTGCGTGAGCAGCCACAGCCCTGGAGCTGCCATTCAGCCTTATCGCGCTGGCACAAGCACAGCAGAAACTACCACGCCCCCAAGAGGGAGGAGTGGGGACCCAGGGGAGTGAACTAGGAGAGAGGAATGCGGCCAGGGGAGTAGGGAGGAGTGGGGGCCCTGCGGAGTGAACTATGAGGGAGGTGAGGGGGCCCAGGGGAGTGAACAAGGAGGGAAGCGTGGGGCCCAGAGCAGTGAACCAGGAGGGAGGCGTGGGGGCCCAGGAGAGTGAACAAGGAGGGAGGGGTGGGGACACAGGGAGTAAACCAGAAGGGAGGAGGGTGGAGTTTGGCCCAGGGAGTAAACCAGGAGGGAGGAGGGTGGAGTTTGGCCCAGGGAGTGAACCAGGAGGGAGGAGTGTGGCCCAGGGAGTGAACCAGGAGGGAGGAGGGTGGAGTTTGGCCCAGGGAGTGAACCAGGAGGGAGGAGTTTGGCCCAGGGAGTGAACCAGGAGGGAGGAGTGTGGCCCAGGGAGTGAACCAGGAGGGAGGAGTGTGATCCAGGGAGTGAACCAGGAGGGAGGAGTGTGGTCCAGGGAGTGAACCGGGAGGGAGGAGTGTGGCCCAGGGAGTGAACCAGGAGGGAGGAGTGTGGTCCAGGGAGTGAACCAGGAGGGAGGAGTGTGGTCCAGGGAGTGAACCAGGAGGGAGGTGTGTGGTCCATGGGAGTAGGGAGGAGTACGGTCCAGGGGAGTGAACAAGGAGTCTCTGGGGGTAGCAAGTTCACACACCACAAATACCTCCCAATCCATCTGCGTACAGGGAGGGGATGGAAACCACGCAGGACCTGCAGCGCTTTCTCCTCGCAGATGAGTGAGGATACCGACTCATGCATGAAATCAGAGCTAAAGTTCTACCACGGTGGGGAGACGCTTCACAGACCCAAATGGGTGCAAAAAGAAACGAACCATACAAGAGCAGTGGATGGAACTGGATCAGAAATTTAAGCCTGTAACAAGCTTTCAGAAAAAACTTCACTTGATCTGCAAGATGACTGCAGCTCTGCTTGATCATTTCTGCAAATGTCTAACTCGCGATGAGCCATCTCAGAACCATTCAAGAGGAGTAACAATCAAAACGCCAAGGCATGCTCCGTATTTTAGATGGCCTGCAACAGTATGGGAATGAGCAATGGTGCCAGAGCTTTCAAGTTTGTCTGAAGTAAATTCCAGTATGAGGGCAGCATCTTCCGGGCTGAAGCAATGGGGTGGGCTCCTGCTTACCTCATGGGAGACCAGCTTTCAGCTAAGCTGCTGAAATCTAAGCAACGTTATAAGAAAAATCACTGAATTCTGCCCGAGGCTCCAAGGGTGTTTTCCTCTCTGAAAGGAGCCCCTTCCAGGACTTAGGATTGAGTGACAGCCTTCAATTATGGTTATCCCAGTGGTAACAGGGAACTCCTCAGCCTGCCGGGAGCTGGGGCCCTCGACAGACTCACGGCTCCACACGCCAGTGTTCTAAGGATGACACCTGTGCAGATAGCAAAGCTTGCTGCACAGACGACAGGTGCTAGCAAGCCCCAAACGTCTCACTCATACTTGCTAACCACATCTCTTCTCTCAGCCTCCACAGCGTTCCACACTCTGCCTTTATATAGAGGAGAACCGTGCATCCTGAGTGCCACAAAGATTCAACTCCTTCCGGGCAGAGGGGTGCATCTTTCCGTCACGGGGTCCTCACTCCAGCCGGCACAGGATTTGCAGAGTGGGTGAGTCTAATGTTGATGACACTTCTCAATATTCCCTTCACACCCCTCCAAAAACAAGAGTAGTGCCAGCTTCTTACCGAGGTTGTCATGAGGAAAATATTTTTCTCTTATTTGTCACTTTTTAATGTAATACTTGTGAAGAATGTGACTCTGCATGTACACTATAGGCACCCACACCGTGAACATTCTGCTCTCCTGTGACTATATTCACAGGTCCCAAGGACAAAACTTCTCCATAGTAGCCAAATATATATACATGTATTTTAACATGACTTCCACTCATCTGAAAGTCACAGATGTGGCTTTTCCTTCATAAAAAGATCCAAATGATCCACAAGCCAGGTTTAATAAACACGTTGGTCCAGGTGGGAAAATGACCCCTCAGTCTCCCTCTCCTCAAAGACCAGGGCAGCCAGGAAACTGCGCTCTCCAGTAAATGACAGCTGGCATGATTCCCTAAATAAGCAGTCAGAAGATTCCCATCTCGCAGAGTGCACCTTTCAAGACTCAAGATGTCCCCGCTCCCTGAATGTCCTACAAAGAACAGACTACCCAACTGAGGACTGAGGCAGTAAAGAAACATGTTTTTGGCCGGGTGCGGCGGCTCACGCTTGTAATCCCAGCACTTTGGGAGGACGAAGCAGGCGGATCACAAGGTCAGGCGATCGAGACCATCCTGACTAAAACAGTGAAACCCCCGTCTCTACCAAAAATACAAAAATTTAGCCAGGCGTGGTAGCGGGCACCTGTAGTCCCAGCTACTCGGGAGGCTGAGGAAGGAGAATGGCGTGAAGCTGGGAGGCAGAGTTTGCAGTCAGCCGAAATCGTGCCACTGCACTCCAGTCCGGGCGACAAAGCAAGAGTCTGTCTCAAAAAATTAAAATAAATAAAATTTAAAATGTTTTCAGCAAATAGCATCAGCGACCCAGAAATGAGAGGTACTGTTTTCATTCTAGGAGGGAAACACTACAAAGCACGTACATTTTAGCCCCGTAGGTGAATTCTTTGGGTGTTCTTGTGTCTGCTATCAAATGCAGCACATCACCTCAAAAGGCCAAGTTCTGTAAGTCACATCCAAGGAGGGGGAAAATCATTCTAAGTTTTAGCAATCCAGTAAGAACCTGATCCAGAGAAGCCTACTTGTTCCAAACTGTAAGCAGCAACATATTGCTACAATGTAATGAAAACAAAGGGATGATTAAGAAAATTTCAATGTTAATAAAAGACAAAAATGTCATTGGATTTATTCTACTCTAGACAGAGCAGCCGGGCAGTTCACCCATACGTTATTATCGTTGCTGTTTCTCAGGCAGGGTCCAAACTCTGTCAACAAGGCTTGACAGCAAGGGCGTGATCTCCACTCACTGCAAGGTCCGCCTCCCAGGCTCAAGCGATTCTCTTCAGCCTCTGGAGGAGCCGGAACTACAGGTGTGCAGTCATCACGCCCAGCTAATTTGTGTGTTTTCAGTAGAGATGGGATTTCAGCAGGTTGCCCAGGCTGGTTACGTGGGTCTCAATCTCCCAGACTCAAGCAATCCACCCACCTCGGCCTCCCAAAGGGCTGGGATTACTAAGTGTGAGCCATCACGCCAGGCCCTTTTTTTCCCCTTTTCTTTTTAAGTGATTAATGTGCTTCAGAGTCTCGTAGGCATTTAAAAAAAAAAAAAAAAGCAAATTTTTTTGTAAGGGAAAGAAATTTGTAAGGGAAAGAAAAAATTTTTTTCTTGGAAAGAAAGCATTAACACGTTTTACACTTCTCAAAACTCAAAACTGAAATGCTAAGAATAAATGTATTTTATTCACAGCAGCAGCATTCTTAAAGTTCTGTGAAAGTGATACCATGGACAGCACCACATCACAGACGAGTGTGGCAGGACTGCTCAGATTCAGAACACATTCTGAGCAGTCCTCCTGCCCCTTTCCTCAATGGGAACATTTTATTCTGTCTTTTATTCAAATTAAGTACCTTGCAAGGGAGTTGAAGAAAACTGCATAGCAGATTTTAAAACGTCAATGCTTTTCTCAATTTTCGCCACATTCTGATGCATTTGACTGACTACACGGCCAATAAGTCTAAAGCTTTTTGCGTCGATCAAGACAATGCTCCTTTTAGCAATAGGCTTTTTCTTTTCTATACAAAGATCTATAACTTAAGCTAGTAAACTGGGCATTTCACAAAGATTTTGCACAATTCCTAGCACAGATTTTAGCAAAATAAAACTGTTATCTTTCCGCAATTATATAACCAAGCATGGGAAACTGCACAGTTAAAATAATCATTCTATTATTTTATATAAACAAATGATAAATGAGAGTATCCTCTGGAAAACAGTGTTTCCATGTGCCAACGATGAAGCAGAAGACAGTTCCTCAGCCTCATATGACATTTGACTACCGAAGTACTCTGGCCCAAGCCCAGCCCGGTTAAACGGAAATGAAGTCAACGTGTGAGTGACCGTGGTGGGGCACCCTGATAGCCACAGTCCAGGAAAGAACAGCTAACATCTTTCTTCTTCGTGGGAAAACCAAAACATACTCAAGAGACCTTGATTCTTTAAAACACAGTCTGCCTCAGTACAAACCTTAAGCTCCCATCGATCAAGATTGCTATAACCACAGAGGTGTTTCTCCAGGCCCTCGAAAATCACGGACATGGTACATACACAACGTTTTCAAACACTCGGTGCTGCCAATTTGTTAAATGTGCTGTGACACCGGAGGTCTTGTGCGGGACCAGAAGCGTCGCAGGCTGGTTACCTGTCCTGGTGTTCACAGGCTGGTTACTTGTCCTGGTGTTCAATGCTTTGTATGTGCAAAACCTGCTGTTACAATTTACTGGGCTTAATGTGATTCAGTTCGTCACAGAAGAGAGCTATGACATTTACTTAATTCCACGCACAGATTCTTAGGTTCACCTTCCACGAGTGACTGCTCTGTCCATGAGACAGTGGAGGGAAGACCCAGGAAAGGCCTGGGAGATGCCAGGTGCTCACAAACTGGTATCAGTCTGCTGGTTTTCGCTTAAAGGAAAACAGACATAGAAGAAACTAAAAGGGCTCACTACACCTAATATCACAATGTTCTCAACTTTACCTTAGCCAAAAATAAAAGCGGAAAAGCAAAACTACTGCAGGGCATGATTCCAGTGCTCATCTGAAACATGGAATATTTAGAAGACAAAGCTTATTGTGAGTGCAAGTAATATACACATAAAACACTGGTTTCACAAAACCCAGTCTTTGCGATTGCTTTTATAAAAAGTAAAATTCTCATGAGGATCGCATACATTAACTGATTTTCAAATGAAGGGACTGGTCAACTTCAGGGCATACGATTTCTGCCACACACGAGGGGAGCAGTGAGAGAGAAGAGCCAGGATCAAGTGTCCTGAAGCTGTCCTAGGACTGAAATTCAGTTTCCGCCAAAACAAAACACAGGAGTCTGTCAACTTCGATAGCAAGCTCTGCTTGAGAATGTCAAGATGTTAAAGTTGCAAAGGGGCTTCTCCCTGCTATGGGCACGTGTCATCCTTGCAAAAACACAGCTCAGCACCATCAAAAACCAGGAAACAACACAAGCCTTCCAGACATGTAATCCAAGAGCAGAAGGGAGCAGAGGCCAAGCTTGCTCGGCAGAACTGTTCCTGGAGGAGAACAGCACAGAGGACGTCACAGGGAGGGCAGGGCAAGCAACAACAGCTTCCGTCTCGCTGCAAGCAGGGCCTGAGCCAGGGGCGCAGTCTCCTCCAACCTGACAAGGAGGTGCAAGGAGCCACAGAGAAGTCAATTCAGGGTCCTTTTCAGAAAGGGGCAACAATGAGAAAATCTGGTCTCACCCACCCCACACCCCCCCACGAAAACAGCTGAACTCGCACGTGCGTCTGTCACATTCCCCAACCCCTCTTGCAGATGCTCTTTCTGCACCCAGGTGCCCGTCTCCGTGCTGCTCCTGAGGCCACACCTGCTGGCGTCCAGTAGTGACCAGGAATTCACCTTTGTCCGGGAGAAGCAAACGCAGAGTTCACACACTCCTGTACAGTTTTGCTGGCCGAGAATCTAACTGCACTGTCCGATTCCAGATGTGCTGGTACCAAGGAGAACGTTCCATGTCCGGCATTTATAAACGGTATCA
>NW_022681302.1:0-11407 GCF_009764315.1 Trachypithecus francoisi | reverse complement strand
GCACTGCTCCGGCCCCGTGATTTATCCTCTCACTTGCTGGGCGGGAGAAAGCGAAAGGCACGGGCTCGGAGCTGTCGCGCAGCGGCCTCACTGACCTCTGCCCAGGCCGGCGGGTCCCGGGGGCGAGGGGTTGTCACCGCGCGTCCCACCGCCGCACTTCCTGCTCTGGCCTTCGGCTGGGCTCTGATTGGTGGAAGCAGGGCCCTTCTGTCTGGCGCTTCTTGATTTCTTCCGTTAGTAATGGGAAGAAAAAAAAAATCTGGAAAGCCAGATTGAACTTTGTAGCTCTCAGCGCCTGGAGAGTGGAAGAAACTCCCTCAAGAATTTGGCGGGCTGAACATGCGTTTCACGCAGGAGCATCCACACCCACGGAATGAGGCCAAGGCAGTTACAGTTAGAGGTCTGATTTATGAGGGGGGAGCCAGGGTGAGGTCCATAGGTGGGGAGACTCCGACCTCAGCTTGATGGGGAGACCTGATGCTGCCCCTCAGACGCCTATTTCTCAGCCACCAGAGAAAGTGGAATCACTCCTTAGTGAATGCTTTCATCAAACTTTTGAAACACCTGTAATGTCCCAGGAAGCAAAATCGAACTGGACAGTTTTCCCCTTTTAAGAGTGTTAAGCGTCCCGGAGACAAACAACAGAAGGCTCAAGGAGTCCAAATACTCAACCTGAAGTTCTTTCTGAACAAGAGATGGTGTATAACTAACAGGCATACGAGACAAAACTGAACTAATCACCGCAGCTGTGGCTCCTAGCCCTGTAGCATGTCATGCAGGGCCTTTTGTCTTCTCTGCCCTCCGCTGTTCCAGACCCCAAGGCTACAGCGCACCTCCAGTCATCACCTCCTGCCGACCCATTGCTATGAACTCTGTTTTGGTGGCTCCCTTCTCTCTGAAGTTTTGCTTGTTCTCCTGAAGTCCTGGTCTTTAAGAGCTTATGATCTGCAGGGACAGATTGGCTTTGGGCAGTACATAGTTAACTGTAGCACAGCTTGAAAAATGCTCTGATAGAGGTGGGCAGGCAGTTTGTACATGCGGGTAAGTGCGAGGTCCTTTTTCAATACCATGAATTCAAGTTTTCATGCGATTTAAAATCTGCAATTCTTTGACTCTCCAGAGGGTTTCTAGATTAATTTTTTTCTATTACTTCCTAGTGTTTGTTGCATAGTTCAGAGTACTTGATTAAAACTTACCAGGTCGGCTGGGTGCGGTGGCTCACGCCTGTAATCCGAGGACTTTGGGAGGTCTAGGCAGGCGGATCACTTGAGGTCAGGAGTTCGAGACCAACCTGGCCAACATAGTGCAACCCTGTCTCTACTAAAAATAGAAAAATTAGTTGGGCGTGGCGGTGGGCGCCTGTAATCGCAGCTACTCAGGAGACTGAGGCAGGAGAATAGCTTGAACCCAGGAGGCGGAGGTTGCTGTGAGTGAAATGGCTCCACTGCACTCCAGCCTGGGCTATAGAGTGAGACTTCCTCTCAAAACAAAAACAGAAACAATGTACTGGGTCTACCTCCGGCTCTGGAATTTTCCTGGAAGATCTTCTCTTCTGGGCTTCATTTTTCTCACTTTTGAGGATCGTAAATGACATAATTTCCAAGAATTGTTGCCCTACACCTTTAATTCTTTCAAGCAAATATAGCAGAGAAAAATTCTCTTCCTCACAATGGAGTAAGTAAGTCTCTCACAGAAGGGGACACTTGGGTATGGAGAAGACACACGGTTTATATATATATGTGTGTGTGTGTGTGTGTGTGTGTGTGTGTGTATTATATATATATATATATATATTGGAGTCAGAGTTTTGCTCTGTTGATCAGGCTGGAGCGCACTGGCGGGATCTCCCCTCACTGCAAGCTCTGCCTCCTGGGTTCACTCCATTCTCCTACCTCAGCCTTCCAAGCAGCTGGGACTATAGGAGCCTGCCACCACGCCCGGCTAATTTTCTGTATTTTTAGTAGAAACAGGATTTCACTGTGCTAGCCAGGATGGTCTCCATCTCCTGACTTCCTGATCTGTCCGCCTCGACCTTCCAGAGTGCTGGGGATTACAGGTGTGAGCCACTGTGCCTGGCCGACAGAGGCTATATTTTTGAGCTCTACATTTCGGAGTTCTTTTCTCTAGCCCTGGCCTGGGTCCCAAACAGGGAACTTAATTCACTCTATCACTGAAGTATACTCTTACTTTGATGCCATTGGTATGTTGTCCTAGAGATTTGCTGTGGCTGCCAGGAGTGTTTCATAGTTAAGAACTGATGCAACCTCTCTTTTGTCAGTGTATGAGTCTGTAAACCATCTTGTTTCCTTTAGTATTATCTCCCTGGAACTGGAAGGTCAGAGATGAAGTTTTCTTAGATTCTAAGTCTCAGTCTTTGGTATCTACCTTTGTCTGTCTCCCATGTCACCTGCTGTTTTTTTTTTTTTCGCACTGTTTTTCATTTTAATGTTTTTATTGGATAGATGTCTATTATTGCAGGCTACCTCAAAACATTTTTGCATGTTGACAGGATGTAAGTATGAATAATATGTAAAAGATAACTTATTCTAGTTCTTTTGAGCAGAGGATTTGGTTTCGATATGTGGCCCTATTAAAGCTTTTGTGAAGTCCAAGTACTTCAGTTCCCTCACCTGTAAAATGGAGTTACTTGTTAGTGATACCTGTTCTGCCTAACTCAGGAGATTGTTTTGAGGATGAAATGAAATTATGAATGTAATGGAATTTTGTAAATTTTAAATGAAATATTGTATTACCTAAGATTTTTTTTTTTTTTATAGTATTCCATAGTGTATATGTGCCACATTTCTTTTTTTTTTATTTTTATTTTTATTTTTTATTATACTTTAAGTTCTAGGGTACATGTGCATAACGTTTATATCATGTATAACTCCCCAATGCAATCCCTCCCTCCTCCCCCCTCCCCATGATAGGCCCCAGTGTGTGATGTTCCCCTTCCCGAGTCCAAGTGATCTCATTGTTCAGTTCCCACCTATGAGTGAGAACATGCGGTGTTGGTTTTCTCTTCTTGTGATAGTTTGCTAAGAATGATGGTTTCCAGCTGCATCCATGTCCCTACAAAGGACGCAAACTCATCCTTTTTGATGGCTGCATAGTATTCCATGGTGTATATGTGCCACATTTTCTTAATCCAGTCTGTCACAGATGGACATTTGGGTTGATTCCAAGTCTTTGCTATTGTGAATAGTGCCGCAATAAACATACGTGTGCATGTGTCTTTGTAGTAGAGTAATTATAATCCTTGGGTATATACCCAGTAGTGGGATGGCTGGGTCATATGGTACATCTAGTTCTAGATCTTGAGGAATCGCCATACTGTTTTCCATAATGGTTGAACTAGTTTACAATCCCACCAACAGTGTAAAAGTGTTCCTATTTCTCCACATCCTCTCCAACATCTATTGTTTCCTGACTTCTTAATGATTGCCATTCTAACTGGTGTGAGATGGTATCTCATTGTGGTTTTGATTTGCATTTCTCTGATGGCGAGTGAGACGAGCATTTTTTCATGTGTCTGTTGGCTGTATGGATGTCTTCTTTTGAGAAATGTCTGTTCATATCCTTCCCCACTTTTTGATGGGTTGTTTGTTTTTTTCTTGTATATTTGTTTGAGTTCTTTGTAGATTCTGGATATTAGCCCTTTGTCAGATGAGTAGGTTGCAAAAATTTTCTCATTCTGTAGGTTGCCTGTTCACTCTGATGGTAGTTTCTTTTGCTGTGCAAAAGCTCTTTAGTTTAATGAGATCCCATTTGTCAATTTTGGCTTTTGCTGCCGTTGCTTTTGGTGTTTTAGACATGAAGTCCTTGCCCATGCCTATGTCCTGAATGGTACTACCTAGATTTTCTCTAGGGTTTTTATGGTATTAGGTCTAACATTTAAGTCTCTAATCCATCTTGAATTAATTTTCGTATAAGGGGTAAGGAAAGGATCCAGTTTCAGCTTTCTACTTATGGCTAGCCAATTTTCCCAGCACCATTTATTAAATAGGAATCCTTTCCCCATTCTTGTTTTTGTCAGGTTTGTCAAGATCAGATGGCTGTAGATGTGTGGTATTATTTCTGAGGACTCTGTTCTGTTCCACTGGTCTATTTCTCTGTTGTGGTACCAGTACCATGCTGTTTTGGTTACTGTAGCCTTGTAGTATAGTTTGAAGTCAGGTAGCGTGACGCCTCCAGCTTTGTCCTTTTGACCTAGGATTGTCTTGGCAATGCGGGCTCTTTTTTGGTTCCATATGAACTTAAAGCAGTTTTTTCCAATTCTGTGAAGAAACTCATTGGTAGCTTGATGGGGATGGCATTGAATCTATAAATAACCTTGGGCAGTATGGCCATTTTCACGATATTGATTCTTCCTATCCATGAGCATGGTATGTTCTTCCATTTGTTTGTGTCCTCTTTGATTTCACTGAGCAGTGGTTTGTAGTTCTCCTTGAAGAGGTCCTTTACATCCCTTGTAAGCTGGATTCCTAGGTATTTTATTCTCTTTGAAGCAATTGTGAATGGAAGTTCATTCCTGATTGGCTCTCTGCTTGTCTGTTACTGGTGTATAAGAATGCTTGTGATTTTTGCACATTAATTTTGTATCCTGAGACTTTGCTGAAGTTGCTTATCAGCTTAAGGAGATTTTGGGCTGAGACGATGGGTTTTTCTAAATATACAATCATGTCATCTGCAAACAGGGACAATTTGACTTCTTCTTTTCCTAACTGGATACCCTTGATTTCTTTCTCTTGCCTGATTGCCCTAGCCAGAACTTCCAACACTATGTTGAATAGGAGTGGTGAGAGAGGGCATCTGTCTTGTGCCAGTTTTCAAAGGGAATTTTTCCAGTTTTTGCCCATTCAGTATGATATTAGCTGTGAGTTTGTCGTAAATAGCTCTTATTATTTTGAGGTACGTTCCATCAATACCGAATTTCTTGAGCGTTTTTAGCATAAAGGGCTGTTGAATTTTGTCAAAAGCCTTTTCTGCATCTATTGAGATAATCATGTGGTTCTTGTCTTTGGTTCTGTTTATATGCTGGATTACGTTTATTGATTTGCGAATGTTGAACCAGCTTGCATCCAGGGATGAAGCCCACTTGATCATGGTGGATAAGCTTTTTGATGTGCTGCTGAATCCGGTTTGCCAGTATTTTATTGAGATTTTTGCATCGATGTTCATCAGGGATATTGGTCTAAAAATCTCTTTTTTTTTGTTGTGTCTCTGCCAGGCTTTGGTATCAGGATGATGTTGGCCTCATAAAATGAGTTAGGGAGGATTCCCTCTTTTTCTATTGATTGGAATAGTTTCAGAAGGAATGGTACCAGCTCCTCCTTGTACCTCTGGTAGAATTCAGCTGTGAATCCATCTGGTCCTGGACTTTTTTCGTGGGTAGGCTATTAATTGTTGCCTCAATTTCAGAGCCTGTTATTGGTCTATTCAGGGATTCAACTTCTTCCTGGTTCAGTCTTGGGAGAGTGTAAGTGTCCAGGAAATTATCCATTTCTTCTAGATTTTCTAGTCGATTTGCGTAGAGGCATTTATAGTATTCTCTGATGGTTGTTTGTATTTCTGTGGGGTCGGTGGTGATATCCCCTTTATCATTTTTTATTGTGTCTATTTGATTCCTCTCTCTTTTCTTCTTTATTAGTCTTGCTAGCGGTCTGTCAATTTTGTTGATCTTTTCAAAAAACCAACTCCTGGATTCATTGATTTTTTGGAGGGTTTTTTGTGACTCTATCTCCTTCAGTTCTGCTCTGATCTTAGTTATTTCTTGCCTTCTGCTAGCTTTTGAATGTGTTTGCTCTTGCCTCTCTAGTTCTTTTAATTGTGATGTTAAAGTGTCAATTTTAGATCTTTCCTGCTTTCTCTTGTGGGCATTTAGTGCTATAATTCCCTCTACACACTGCTTTAAATGTGTCCCAGAGATTCTGGTATGTTGTATCTTTGTTCTCATTGGTTTCAAAGAACATCTTTATTTCTGCTTTCATTTCGTTATGTACCCAGTAGTCATTCAGGAGCAGGTTATTCAGTTTCCATGTAGTTGAGCGGTTTTGATTGAGTTTCTTAGTCCTGAGTTCTAGTTTGATTGCACTGTGGTCTGAGAGACAGTTTGTTATAATTTCAGTTCTTGTACATTTGCTGAGGAGTGCTTTACTTCCAATTATGTGGTCAATTTTGGAATAAGTGCGATGTGGTGCTGAGAAGAATGTATATTCTGTTGATTTGGGGTGGAGAGTTCTATAGATGTCTATTAGGTCCGCTTGGTGCAGAGATGAGTTCAATTCCTGGATATCCTTGTTAACTTTCTGTCTCGTTGATCTGTCTAATGTTGACAGTGGAGTATTAAATCTCCCATTATTATTGTATGGGAGTCTAAGTCTCTTTGTAGGTCTCTAAGGACTTGCTTTATGAATCTGGGTGCTCCTGTATTGGGTGCATATATATTTAGGAGAGTTAGCTCTTCCTGTTGAATTGATCCCTTTACCATTATGTAATGGCCTTCTTTGTCTCTTTTGATCTTTGATGGTTTAAAGTCTGTTTTATCAGAGACTAGGATTGCAACCCCTGCTTTTTTTGTTCTCCATTTGCTTGGTAGATCTTTCTCCATCCCTTTATTTTGAGCCTATGTATGTCTCTGCATGTGAGATGGGTCTCCTGAATACAGCAGACTGATGGGTCTTGACTCTTTATCCAGTTTGCCAGTCTGTGTCTTTTAATTGGAGCATTTAGTCCATTTACATTTAAGGTTAATATTGTTATGTGTGAACTTGATCCTGTCATTATGATATTAACTGGTTATTTTGCTCTTTAGTTGATGCAGTTTCTTCCTAGCCTCGATGGTCTTTACATTTTGGATGTTTTTGCAATGGCTGGTACCGGTTGTTCCTTTCCATGTTTAGGGCTTCCTTCAGGGTCTCTTGTAAGGCAGGCCTGGTGGTGACAAAATCTCTAAGCATTTGCTTATCTGTAAAGGATTTTATTTCTCCTTCACTGATGAAACTTAGTTTGGCTGGATATGAAATTCTGGGTTGAAAATTCTTTTCTTTAAGAACGTTGAATATGGCCCCCACTCTCTTCTGGCTTGTAGAGTTTCTGCGAGAGATTGCTCTGTCGATCTTCGAGGTAGTGTGGGCTTCCCGACCGACCTTTCTCTCTGGCTGCCCTTAAGATTTTTTCCTTCATTTCAACTTTGGTGAATCTGGCAATTATGTGTCTTGGAGTTGCTCTTCTGGAGGAGTATCTTTGTGGCGTTCTCTGTATTTCCTGAATTTGAATGTTGGCCTGCCCTACTAGGTTGGGGAAGTTCTCCTGGATGATATCCTGAAGAGTGTTTTCCAACTTGGTTCCATTTTCCCCCTCACTTTCAGGCATCCCAATCAGACGTAGATTTGGTCTTTTTACATAATCCCATACTTCTTGCAGGCTTTGTTCATTTCTTTTTCTTCTTTTTTCTTTTGGTTTCTCTTCTCGCTTCATTTCATTCATTTGATCCTCAATCGCTGATACTCTTTCTTCCAGTTGATCGAGTCGGTTACTGAAGCTTGTGCATTTGTCACGTATTTCTCGTGTCATGGTTTTCATCTCTGTCATTTCGTTATGATCTTCTCTGCATTAATTAGTCTAGCTGTCAATTCTTCCCTCTTTTTTCATGATTTTTAGTTTCTTTGCGCTGGGTACGTAATTCCTCCTTTAGCTCTGAGAAGTTTGATGGACTGAAGCCTTCTTCTCTCATCTCGTCAAAGTCATTCTCTGACCAGCTTTGATCCGTTGCTGGCGATGGGCTGCGCTCCTTTGCAGGGGGAGATGCGCTCTTATTTTTTGAATTTCCAGCTTTTCTGCCCTGCTTTTTCCCCATCTTTGTGGTTTTATCTGTCTCTGGTCTTTGATGATGGTGACGTACTGATGGGGTTTTGGTATAGGTGTCCTTCCTGTTTGATAGTTTTCCGTCTGACAGTCAGAAGGACTGTCTGTTGGTCTGTTGGAGATTGCTTGAGGTCCACTCCAGACCCTGTTTGCCTGGGTATCAGCAGCAGAGGTTGCCAAAGATAGAATATTGCTGAGCAGCGAGTGTACCTGTCTGATTCTTCTTTGGAAGTTTCCTCTCAGGGATGACTCCACCCTGTGAGGTGTGGGGTGTCAGACTGCCCCTAGTGGGGGATGTCTCCCAGCTAGGCTACTCAGGGGTCAGGGACCCACCTGAGCAGGCAGTCTGTCCGTTCTCGGATCTCAACCTCCGCGTTGGGAGATCCACGGCTCTCCCCAAAGCTGTCAGACAGAGTCGTTCGCCTCTGCACCGCCCCCGCTGCTTTCCTATTGTTGGACCTCAGCTGTGGGCTGTCCCCAGAGGTGGAGTCTACAGAGACAGGCAGGTTTCCTTGAGCTGCTGTGAGCTCCACCCAGTTCGAGCTTCCCAGCGGCTTTGTTTACCTACTAAGCCTCAGCAATGGCGGGCGCCCCTCCCCCAGCCTCGCTGCTGCCTTGCGGATAGATCGCCGCAGACGGCTGTGTTAGCAGTGAGGGAGGCTCCGTGGGCGTGGGACCCTCCCGGCCAGGTGTGGGATATATTCTCCTGGTGTGCCTGTTTCCTTAAAGCGCAGTATTGGGGTGGGAGTTACGCGATTTTCCAGGTGTTATGTGTCTCAGTTCCCCTGGCTAGGAAAACGGATTTCCTTCCCCCTTGCGCTTCCAGGTGAGGCGATGCCTCGCCCTGCTTCAGCTCACGCTGGTCAGGCTGCAGCAGCTGACCAGCACCGATTGTCCGGCACTCCCTAGAGAGATGACCCCAGTACCTCAGTTGAAAATGCAGAAATCACCGGTCTTCTGTAAGATTTTTTTTTTAAACGCCGTATTAAGAATGGAATGAATCTGGGTTTTCCTTTGAAATCCCAAATGTTCAATGTACAGAGAAGTTTTAATGTGTCTGTTGGGGAGCTTCATTAAGATTGTTTTCTATCTTTAATTGGCCGGTATTGTTTTATATTTTAGCATTTTTGGGGACCATCAACATTTGTGTTTCAGTTATCATTAATATTTTACAAAGTTATTGAATGTGCCTGATTTAGTCTTTAACAATCTCTTCAGTTATGTACATTCCCATGTAAAAAATGAAGTAATGTAGGTCCATGTAAATAACATTCCCATGCTTTAATGAAGCATAATTTCTTGACATTGCAGTTTCTAAATGCCCTGTCTTGAGGTTGGGAAACCTAAAGGACAGTTTAAGGGCAGTCAGAGGTCAAGGTCAGCAAAGCATCACCTTTGACATTTGAAATCCAGCAGCAGGTATCACAGTGAACCCCATTCCAGCATCCAGGAAGTTTCTCTGCCATGCCTCTCCTCCAGCCACCTCAGAATCTGTGTCTGCAGTGTTGGTCCTGCTTTCCTGTCTCTCCTCTGCCTTTTCTTTCTCTTCACCAACTTCTACCGAGTGCCTCTGATGTCCCAGACAGTGGCAGTGGGAGTACAAAGGCTAATAAACCCGGCCCTGGTCCTCAGAGAACGTATACTTTCTGTGCAGATATTAAGTTATACTGTCATATATAGTGTTGACAAACATTGATACAGATTTCCTGTGAAGTGCAGAAGCACCGTCGTAGAAGCAGAGATGCAGAGGCAGCACTGGTGACTCACACATGGAGAGCTGGAGTTCTTGGTCTAGTGAGATAAACTGACCTGGACATCATTTCAGTGCAGCGGAGTGAGTGCTGGGATGGGCTCCCACGGGGCATCTGGGGCTGGGTTTGTCTGGTGTTTAGTCTCCTGCCTGGTCCTTAGAGTTTATCAGTAAGATGAGCATTGGGAGGTTTCTAAGTGAAAGGAAAGACAATCACTTACCTGAAACGTGAAATTTGTAGGTGTTCTGGGCCATTTGTAATTCACTGAATCTGTTTTGTCAGAGCAAGTCTATCATCTCTTTTGGATGGAGTGTGGCCAGCCCTGCCTTGCGATGTAAGGAAATCGGGAAACGCTTGTCAGGTGACAACACCGTGCCAGATACTCTTCTAGGGGTTTCCACGTAAATCACTGTATTCATTTCTGTTGCTGCTTTACCACATTTCCTCATATTTCGTGGCTTAAAACAATTGAAATTGTATCATCTCACAGTTCTGTAGGGCAGAAGTCTGACATGGGTGTCACTGGGCAAAAATCACCATGTGGTCTGGGCTGCATTCCTCATTGGAGAATTGTTTCCAAGTGCTTTTGGCCAAATCTAGTTCCTTGTGGTTGCAGGACTGAGGTGTCTGTTCCCTTGCTGACCATCTGTTGGGGGCTGCCCTGAGCTCCTGAGGCCTCTACCTGGTCTTCACACGTGGTCCCATCAGCTCAGGACTAGCTGGGCCAGGGACCTGCTCAGGCTCTCCAGTTCCCCTGTGTGCATTTCTCTTCTTCCACTCGGAGAAAGTTCTATGCCCTATTTTAAAACATTTTTTTGAGATGGAGTCTCGCACTGCTAGCCATGCTAGAGTGCAGTGGCGTGATCTCAGCTCGCTGCAACCTCTACCTCCCGGGTTCAAGTGATTCTCCTGCTTCAGCCTCCTGAGTAGCTGAGACTACAGGTGCCCGCCACGATGCCCGACTAATTGTTGTACTTTTAGTAGAGATGGGGTTTCACCATTTTAACCAGGGTAGTCCCCATCTCTTGATCTCGTGATCCGCCTGCCTTGGCCTCTCAAAGTGCGGAGATTACAGGCGTGAGCCACCTCGCCTGGCCAGTTCTATGCTCTTAGAGGCTCATGGGATTAGATTGGACCTCCCTGGATAGCCCAGGATCCTTCTCCTAAGGCCTGTGGCAAAGCCCTTTTGCTGCGTGACATAGTTACAGGTCTCGGGGGTTGGAATCTCCCACCACAGTTACCGATCCACTTACTACAGCAGCCTGGGAGGTGCTTTCCATTGCCCCTGGTTAACAGATACCATTTTTTTTTTTTTTTTTTGCAAATTGGCAGGAACATGAAGATCTTTCTTTTTTTTTTTTTTTTTTTTTTTTTTGAGATGGAGTCTCATTCTGTTGCCCGGGCTGGAGTGCAGTGGTGCAATCTTGGCTCACCACAACTTCCACCTCCTGGGTTCATGCAGTTCACCTGCCTCAGCCTCCTGAGTAGCTGGGACTACAGGCACGCGCCACCAAGCCCAGCTAATTTTTATATTTTTAGTACAGACGGGGTTTCAGTATGTTGACCAGACTGGTCACAAACTCCTGACCTCGTGATCCACCCACCTTGGCCTCCCAAAGTGATAGGATTACAGGCATGAGCCACCGCACCCAGCCATGAAGATCCTTCTTAAATGAAAAAACCGTTCTTCTGACTTGATGTGAGGCTGTTGGTGACACTGATAGCAGTGGAGACAGGTCCATCAGAAATGGAGCTAAACTTTGTGTTTTGGAGTCTTTTGATGGCCTGCC
>NW_022681301.1:0-11398 GCF_009764315.1 Trachypithecus francoisi | reverse complement strand
CACTGAGTTACAGCTCTATTTCGTGGCGCCGTTGGCTAGCCCTGTTTGGTGGGAATCTGAGAACTGATATTTGGGTTCCCTTTGAGGATAGGGGCCAGAAAATATCCTCCGTTTAAAACCAGAAAGAAGCTTTCTGAGAAACTTCTTTGTGATGTGGAATATAAATCACAGAGTTACAAGTTTCTCTTCAGTGAGGAGTTAGATAACACAGTTTTCTTGAAATCTGCGATGGGATACTTCCTAGCACAATGAAGCTTACGGTGACCAAGAATATCTGAGTGGAAACTAGAAAGAAGCTTTCCTAGAAACTTCTTTTGGTGATGTGTGAATTCATTCTCACAGAGTTACACTTATGTTTCATGGAGCAGGCTCTAACACTGTCTTTGAGGAACCTGAGAAGGGCTACTTTGGATGACATTGAGGCCTTCGCTGATAAAGGAAATATCATCCGTTAAAAGGAGAAAGAAGCTCTCTGAGAAACTTCTTTGTGTTCTGTGAATTCTCTCACAGAGTTACAACTTAGGCCTCAGGAAGCAGTTTGCTAACACTCTTTTCGTGGAATCTGCAAAGTGCTATTTGGGAGCGCATTGGGGCCCATGGGAACAAGCAAATCTCTTCAGATAATACTAGAGAGAAGCTTTCTGAGAGATTCTTTTCTGATGTGTGACTTTATCACGGAGAGTGCCACCCTCCCCTTCTTGGAGCAGTTTGCTAACACTCTTGTCATGGATTCTGCAAAGTGATATTTGGGAGCTCATTGAGGGCTACGGTGAAAAATGAAACAGCTTCAGACAGAAACTGGAAGGAAGCCTTCTGAGAAACTGCATTGTGAGGTGTGAATGCAAGTCACAGAGTTACAGGTTTCTCTTCAGTGAAGAGTTAGCTAACACAGTTTTCTTGAAATCTGCAATGGGATACTTCTTAGCACAATGAAGCTGACGGTGACAAAGAAAATATCTGACTGAAAACTAGAAAGAAACATTCTTAGAATTTCTTGTGATGTGTGAATTCATCTCACAGAGTTACACTTATGTTCATGGAGCAGGCCTCTAACACTGTCTTTTAGGAACTTCAGACGGGCTACTTTGGATGGCATTGAGGCCTTCGCTGATAAAGGAAATATCATCCGCTCAAAACGAGAAAGAAGCTTCTGAGAATTGCTTTCTATTTGTGACTCATCTCTCCGAGTTACAGCACTCTTTCTTGTCCCCTTTCCTAGGACTGTTCCCTGGATTCTGAGAACAGATATTTCGGATGGGTTTGAAGTGTAGAAGGCAAAGGTAATATCCTCCGAGAAAAACCAAAATGAAGCTTTCTGAGAAACTCTTTGTGATGGGTGAATTCATTTCACACTGTGTACGCCTTTTAATGGGGGAGTTTCCTAGCACTCATTTTGCGGAATCTCATACGTGATGTCTTGGATATCATGGAATCCAAGGTGATAAGGAAGTCACCTCAGACAAACCTGCAGCGAAGCCTTCTCAAAAATTCTTTGCTGTGGGTGCATTCACCCACAGAGTTTCATCACTCTTTTCACTGAGAAGCTTGCTGAGTTTTCGCAGAATCTGCAATAGGACACACGGTGGCGCTCCGAGACCACAAATAACCTCCTCTTAGAAGAGAAAGAAGCTTCTGAGAATCCGCTTTGTGATGTGTGAATTCAAACCACTGAGTTACAGCTCTATTTCGTGTGGGGCCGTTGGCTAGCCTGTTTGTGTGGAATCTGAGAACTGATATTTGGGTTCCCTTTGAGGACTAGGGACCAAAGAAAATATCCTCCGTTAAAAACGAGAAACAAGCTTCTGAGAAACTTCTTTGTGTTCTGTGAATTCTTCTCACAGCGTACAACTTAGGCCTCAGGAAGCAGTTTGCTAACACTCTTTTCGTGGAATCTGCAAAGTGATATTTGGGAGCGCATTGGGGCCCATGGTGAACAAGCAAATCTCTTCAGAGAATAACTAGAGAGAAGCTTTCTGAGAGATTGTTTTCTGATGTGTGACTTTATCACGGAGAGTGCCACCCCCCTTCTTGGAGCAGTTGCTAAACACTCTTGTCATGGATTCTGCAAAGTGATATTTGGGGGCTCATTGAGGGCTATGGTGAAAAATGAAACAGCTTCAGACAGAAACTGGAAGGAAGCTTCTGAGAAACTGCATTGTGATGTGTGAATGCAAGTCACAGAGTTACAGGTTTCTCTTCAGTGAGGAGTTAGCTAACACCAGTTTTCTTGAAATGTGCGATGGGATACTCTAGCACAATGAAGCTTACGGTGACCAAGAAATTATCCTGAGTTGGAAACTAGAAAGAAGCTTTCTTAGACTTCTTGGTGATGTGTGAATTCATCTCACAGAGTTACACTTATGTTTCATGGAGCAGGCCTCTAACACTTTCTTTTAGGAACTTCAGAAGGGCTACTTTGCAAGGCATTGAGGCCATCGCTGATAAAGGAAATATCATCCGTTCAAAACGAGAAAGAAGCTTTCTGGGAAACTTCTTTGTGTTCTGTGAATTCTTCTCACAGAGTTACAACTTAGGCCTCAGGAAGCAGTTTGCTAACACTCTTTTCGTGCAATCTGCAAAGTGATATTTGGGAGCGCTTTGGAGCCCATGGTGAAAAAGCAAATCTCTTCAAATAATAACTAGAGAGAAGCTTTCTGAGAGATTGTTTTCTGATGTGTGACTTTATCACGGAGAGTGCCACCCTCCCCTTCTTGGAGCAGTTTGCTAACATCTTTGTCATGGATTCTGCAAAGTGATATTTGGGAGCTCATTGAGGGCTACGGTGAAAAATGAAACAGCTCAGACAGAAACTGGAAGGAAGCCTTCTGGGAAACTGCATTGTGAGGTGTGAATGCAAGTCACAGAGGTACAGGTTCTCTTTCAGTGAGGAGTTAGCTAACACAGTTTTCTTGAAATCTGCAATGGGATACTTCTTAGCACAATGAAGCTGACGGTGACAAAGAAAATATCCTGACTTGAAAACTAGAAAGAAGCATCTTAGAAATTTCTTGGTGATGTGTGAATTCATTCACACAGAGTTACACTTATGTTTCATGGAGCAGGCCTCTAACATGTTGTTTAGGAACTTTAGAAGGCTACTTGGATGGCATTGAGGCCTTCGCTGATAAAGGAAATATCATCGTTCAAAACGAGAAAGAAGCTTTCTGAGAAATTGCTTTCCTATTTGTGACTTCATCTCTCCGAGTTACAGCACTCTTTCTTGTCCCGTTTCCTAGGACTGTTTCCTGGATTCTGAGAACAGATATTTCGAATGGGTTTGAAGTGTAGAAGGCAAAGGTAATATCCTCCGAGAAAAACCAGAATGAAGCTTCTGAGAAACTCCTTTGTGATGGGTGAATTCATTTCACAGTGTTATACCCCCTTTTAATGGGGAGGTTCCTAGCACTCAGTTTGCGGAATCCCATACGTGATGTCTTGGATATCATGGAATCCCAAGGTGAATAAGGAAGTCACCTCAGACAAACCTGCAGCGAAGCCTTCTCAAACTTCTTTGCTGTGGGTGAATTCAACCCACAGAGTTTCATCACTCTTTTCACTGAGAAGCTTGCTAACTGAGTTTTCGCAGAATCTGCAATAGGACACACGGTGGCGCTCCGAGACCACAAATAACCTCCTCTTAGAAAAGAAAGAAGCTTTCTGAGAATCCGCTTTGTGATGTGTGAATTCAAACCACTGAGTTACAGCTCTATTTCGTGGGGCCGTTGGCTAGCCCTGTTTGTGTGGAATCTGAGAACTGATATTTGGGTTCCCTTTGAGGACTAGGGGCCAAAGAAAATATCCTCCGTTTAAAACGAGAAAGAAGCTTTCTGAGAAACTTCTTTGTGTTCTGTGAATTCTTCTCGCAGAGTTACAACTTAGGCCTCAGGAAGCAGTTTGCTAACACTCTTTTCGTGGAATCTGCGAAGTGATATTTGGGAGCGCATTGGGGCCCAAGGTGAAGAAGCAAACAACTTCAGATAATAACTAGAGAGAAGCTTTCTGAGAGATTGTTTTCTGATGTGTGACTTTATCACGGAGAGTGCCACCCTCCCTTCTTGGAGCAGTTTGCTAACACTCTTGTCATGGATTCTGCAAAGTGATATTTGGGAGCTCATTGAGGGCTACGGTGAAAAATGAAACAGCTTCAGACAGAAACTGGAAGGAAGCCTTCTGAGAAACTGCATTGTGATGTGTGCATGCAACTCACAGAGTTACAGGTTTCTCTTCAGTGAGGAGTTAGCTAACACAGTTTTCTTGAAATCTGCGATGGGATACTCCTAGCACAATGAAGCTTACGGTGACCAAGAAATTATCCTGAGTTGGAAACTAGAAAGAAGCTTTCTTAGAAACGTCTGGTGATGTGTGAATTCATTTCACAGAGTTACACTTATGTTCATGGAGCAGGCCTCTAACACTGTCTTTTGGAATTCAGAAGGGCTACTTTGCATGGCATTGAGGCTTTCGCTGATAAAGGAAATATCATCCGTTCAAAACGAGAAAGAAGCTTTCTGGGAAAGTTCTTTGTGTTCTGTGAAATCTTCTCACAGAGTTACAACTTAGGCCTCAGGAAGCAGTTTGCTAACACTCTTTTCGTGGAATCTGCAAAGTGATATTTGGGAGCGCATTGGGGCCCATGGTGAACAAGCAAATCTCTTCAGATAATAACTAGAGAGAAGCTTTCTGAGAGATTGTTTTCTGATGTGTGACTTTATCACGGAGAGTGCCACCCTCCCCTTCTTGGAGCAGTTTGCTAACACTCTTGTCATGGATTCTGCAAAGTGATATTTGGGAGCTCATTGAGGGCTACGGTGAAAAATGAAACAGCTTCAGACAGAAACTGGAAAGAAGCCTTCTGAGAAACTGCATTGTGATGGTGTGAATGCAACTCAAAGAGTTACAGGTTTCTCTTCAGTGAGGAGTTAGCTAACACAGTTTTCTTGAAATCTGCAAGAGATACTTCTTAGCACAATGAAGCTGACGGTTGACAAAGAAAATATCCTGACTTGAAAACTAGAAAGAAGCATTCTTAGAAATTTCTTGGTGATGTGTGAATTCATCTCACAGAGTTACACTTATGTTTCATGGAGCAGGCCTCTAACACTGTCTTTTAGGAACTTCAGAAGGACTACTTTGGATGGCATTGAGGCTTACGCTGATAAAGGAAATATCAACCGTTCAAAACGAGAAAGAAGCTTTCTGGGAAACTTCTTTGAGTTCTGTGAATTCTTCTCACAGGGTTACATGTTAGGCCTCAGGAAGCAGTTTGCTAACTCTCTTTTCGTGCAATCTGCAAAGTGATATTTGAGAGCGCATTGGGGCCATGGTGAAAAAGCAAATCTCTTCAGATAATAACTAGAGAGAAGCTTCTGAAGATTGTTTTCTGATGTGTGACTTTATCAGGGAGAGTGCCACCCTTCCTTTCTTGGAGCAGTTTGCTAACACTCTTGTCATGGATTCTGCAAAGTGATATTTGGGAGCTCATTGAGGGCTACGGTGAAAAATGAAACAGCTTCAGACAGAAACTGGAAAGAAACTTTCTGAGAAACTGCGTTGTGATGTGTGAATGCAACTCACAGAGTTACAGGTTTCTCTTCAGTGAGGAGTTAGCCAACACAGTTTTCTTGAAATCTGCAATGGGATAATTCTTAGCACAATGAAGCTGACGGTGACAAAGAAAATATCCTGACTTGAAAACTAGAAAGAAGCTTCTTAGAAATTTCTGGTGATGTGTGAATTCATCTCACAGAGTTACACTTATGTTTCATGGACAGGCCTCTAACACTGTCTTTTAGGAACTTCAGAAGGGCTACTTTGGATGGCATTGAGGCCTTCGCTGATAAAGGAAATATCATCCGTTCAAAACGAGAAGAAACTTTCTGAGAAATTGCTTTCCTATTTGTGACTTCATCTCTCCGAGTTACAGCACTCTTTCTCTCCCCGTTTCCTAGGATGGTTCCCTGGATTCCTGATAACAGATATTTCGAATGGGTTTGAAGTGTAGAAGGCAAAGGTAATATCCTCCCAGAAAACCAGAATGAAGCTTTCTGAGAAACTCCTTTGTGATGGGTGATTCATTTCACAGTGTTATACCCCCTTTTAATGGGGGATTTCCTAGCACTCAGTTTGCGGAATCTCATACGTGATGTCTTGGATATCATGGAATCCCAAGGTGAATAAGGAGTCACCTCAGACAAACCTGCAGCGAAGCCTTCTCAAAACTTCTTTGCTGTGGCTGAATTCAACCCCAGAGTTGCATCACTCTTTTCACTGAGAAGCTTGCTAACTGAGTTTCGCAGAATCTGCAATAGGACACCCGGTGGCGCTCCGTGACCACAAATAACGCCTCTTAGAAAGAAAGAAGCTTTCTGAGAATCCGCTTTGTGATGTGTGAATTCAAACCACTGAGTTACAGCTCTATTTCGTGGGGCCGTTGGCTAGCCCTGTTTGTGTGGAATCTGAGAACTGATGTTTTTGTTCCCTTTGAGGACTAGGGGCCAAAGAAAATATCCTCCGTTTAAAACGAGAAAGAAGCTTTCTGAGAAACTTCTTTGTGATGTGTGAATGTAACTCACAGACTTACAGTTTCTCTTCAGTGAGGAGTTAGCTAACACAGTTTTCTGAAATCTGCGAGGGATACTTCCTACAAATGAAGCTTACGGTGACCAAGGAATTATCCTGATTCGAAACTAGAAAGAAGCTTTCTTAGAAACTTCTTGGTGATGTGTGATTCATCTCACAGAGTTACACTTATGTTTCATGGAGCAGGCCTCTAACACTGTCTTTGAGGAACCTGAGAAGGGCTACTTTGATGACATTGAGGCCTTCGCTGATAAAGGAAATATCATCGTTAAAAGGAGAAAGAAGCTCTCTGAGAAACTTCTTTTGTTTCTGTGAATTCTTCTCACAGAGTACAACTTAGGCCTCAGGAAGCAGTTTCTAACACTCTTTTCGTGGAATCTGCAAAGTGATATTGGGAGCTCATTGAGGGCTACGGTGAAAAAGGAACAGCTTCAGACAGAAACTGGCAAGAAGCTTTCTGAGAAACTGCATTGTGATGTGTGAATGCAACTCACAGAGTTACAGGTTTCTCTTCAGTGAGGAGTTAGCTAACCAGTTTCTTGAAATCTGCATGGGATTACTTCTTAGCACAATGAAGCTGACGGTGACAAAGAAAATATCGAAAAGCTTGAAAACTAGAAAGAAGCATTCCTAGAAATTCTTGGTGATGTGTGAATTCATCTCACAGAGTTACACTATGTTTCATGGAGCAGGCCTATAATCTGTCTTTTAGGAACTTCGGAAGGCTTTTGGATGGCATTGAGGCCTTCGCTGATAAAGGAAATATCACCCGTTCAAACGAAAAAGAAGCTTTCTGAGAAATTGATTTCCTATTTGTACTTCATCTCCCCGCGTACACCACTCTTTCTTGTCCCCTTTTCCTAGGACTGTTTCCCTGGATTCTGAGAACAGTTATTTCGATGGGTTGAAGTGTAGAAGGCAAGGTAATATCCTCCAGAAAACCAGAATGAAGCTTCTGAAAAACTCCTTTGTGATGGGTGAATTCATTTCACAGTGTTATACCCCCTTTAATGGGGGAGTTTTCCTAGCACTCATTTTGCGGAATCTCATACGTGATGTCTTGGATATCATGGAATCCCAAGTGAATAAGAATCACCTCAGAGAAACCTGCAGCGAAGCCTTCTCAAAACTTCTTTGCTGTGGCTGAATTCAACCCACAGAGTTTCATCACCTTTTCACTGAGGGCTTGCTAACTGAGTTTCGCAAAATCTGCAATAGGACCACACGGTGGCGCTCCGAGACCACAATAACCTCCTCTTAGAAAGGAAGAAGCTTTCTGAGAATCCGCTTTGTGATGTGGTGAATTCAAACCACTGAGTTACAGCTCTATTTCGGGGGCCATTGCTAGCCCTGTTGGGGTGGAATCTGAGAACTGATATTTGGGTTCCCTTTGAGGCTGGGGCCAAAGAAAATCTCCTCCTTAAAACGAGAAAGACTTTCTGCGAGAACTTCTTTGTGATGTGTGATCAACTCACAGTTTACAGGTTTCTCTTCAGTGAGGAGTTAGCTAACACAGTTTTTTCTTGAAATGTGCGATTGGGATATTTCCTAGCCCAATGAAGCTTACTGTGACCAAGGATTATCCTGAGTTGGAAACTAGAAGAAGCTTTCTTAGAACTTCTTGGTGATGTTTGGATTCAGCATCCACAGAGTTACACTTATGTTTCATGGGCGTCCTCTAACACTGTGTTTGAGGAACCTGAAAAGGCTACTTTGGATGACATTGAGGCCTTCGCTGATAGGAAATATCATCCTTAAAAGGAGAAAGAAGCTCTCTGAGAAACTCTTTGTGTTCTGTGAATCTTCTCACAGAGTTACAATTAGGCCTCAGGAAGCGTTTTGCTAACACTCTTTCGTGGATCTGCAAGTGATATTTGGGAGCGCATTGGGGCCCATGGTGAAGAAGTAAACCGCTTCAGATAATAACTAGAGAGAAGCTTCTGAGAGATTGTTTTTCTGATGGTGACTTTATCAAGGAGAGTGCACCCTCCCCTTCTTGGAGCCGTTTCTAACACTCTTGTCATGGATTCTGCAAAGTGATATTTGGAGCTCATTGAGGGCTACGGTGAAAATGAAACAGCTTCAGACAGAAACTGGAAGGAAGACTTCTGAGAAACTGCTTGTATGTGTGAATGCAACTCACAGAGTTACAGTTTCTCTTCAGTGAGGCGGTATCTAACACAGTTTTCTTGAAATTGCAATGGGATACATCTTAGCACAATGAAGCTGACGGTGGACAAAGAAATATCCTGACCTGAAACTAGAAAGAAGCTTCTTAAAATTTCTTGGTGATGTGTGAATTCATCTCACAGAGTTAACCTTAGTTTCATGCAGCGGCCTGTAACACTGTCTTTTAGTGCGAACTTCAGAAGGGCTCTTTGGATTCTTGCATTGAGGCTTTCGCGGATAAACTAAATATCACTCCGCAAATGAGAAAGAAGCTTTCTGAAAATCGGCTTTGTGATGTGTGAATTCAAACCACTGAGTACAGCTCTATTTCGTGGGCCGTTGGCTAGCCCTGTTTGTGGGAATCTGAGAACTGATTTTGGGTCCCTTGAGGACTAGGGGCCAAGAATATATCCTCCGGTTAAACGAGAAGAAGCTTTCTGAGAAACTTCTTTTGTGTTCTGTGATTCTTCTCACAGAGTTACAACTTAGGCCTCAAGAAGCAGTTTGCTACACTCTTTTCGTGGAATCTGCAAAGTGATATTGGGAGCGCATTGGGCCCATGTGAACGAGCAAAGCTCTCAGATAATAACTAGAGAGAAGCTTTCTGAGAGATTGTTTTCTGATGTGTGACTTTATCACGGAGAGTGCCACCCTCCCCTTCTTGAGCCGTTTTGCTAACACTCTTGTCATGGATTCTGCAAAGTGATATTTGGGAGCTCATTGAGGGCTACGGTGAAAAATGAACAGCTTCAGACAGAAACTGGAAAGAAGCCTTCTGAGAAACTGCGTTGTGATATGTGAATGCACCTCACAGAGTTTACAGGTTTCTCTTCAGTGAGGCGTTAGCTAACCAGTTTTCTTCTTGAAATCTGCAATGGGATACTTCTTAGCACAATGAGCTGACGGTGACAAAGAAAATATCCTGACTTGAAAACTAGAAAGAAGCATTCTTAGAAATTTCTTGGTGATGTGTGAATTCATCTCACAGAGTTACACTTATGTTTCATGGAGCAGGCCTCTAACACTGTCTTTTAGAACTTCAGAAGGGCTACTTTGGGTGGCATTGGGCCTTCGCTGATAAAGGAAATATCATCCGTTCAAACGAAAAAGAAGCTTTCTGAGAAATTGCTTTCCTATTTGTGCTTCATCTCTCCGCGTTACAGCACTCTTTCTTGTCCCCGTTTCCTAGGACTGTTTCCCTGTTCTGAGAACAGATATTTCGAATGGGTTTGAAGTGTAGAAGGCAAGGTAATCCTCCGAGAAAACCAGAATGAAGCTTTCTGAGAAACGCCTTTGTATGGTGAATTCATTTCACATGTTTACCCGCCTTTTAATGGGGAGTTTCCTAGCACTCATTTGGCGAATCCCATACGTGATTCTTGGATATCATGGAATCCCAAGGAGAATAAGGAAGTCACCTCAGACAACCTGCAGCGAAGCCTTCTCAAAACTTCTTGCTGTGGGTGAAATTCAACCCACAGGTTTCTCACTCTTTTCACTGAGAAGCTTGCTAACTGAGTTTTCGCAGAATCTGCAATAGGACACACGGTGGCGCACCGAGACCACAAATAACCTCCTCTTAGAAAGAAAGAAGCTTTCTGAGAATCCGCTTTTGTGGAACGCTTGTGACGTGTGAATTCAAACATGAGTTACAGCTCTATTTCGTGGGGCCGTGGCTAGCCCGTTTGTGTGGAATCTGAGAACTGATTTGGGTTCCCTTTGAGGACTAGGGGCCAAAGAAAATATCCTCCGTTTAAAACGAGAAAGAAGCTTTCTGAGAAACTTCTTTGTGTTCTGCGAATTCTTCTCACAGAGTTACAACTTAGGCTCAGGAAGCAGTTGCTAACACTCTTTTCGTGGAATCTGCAAAGTGATATTTGGGAGCGCATTGGGGCCCAAGGTGAAGAAGCAAACCTCTTCAGATAATAACTAGAGAGAAGCTTTCTGAGAGATTGTTTTCTGATGTGTGACTTTATCACGGAGAGTGCCACCCTCCCCTTCTTGGAGCAGTTTGCTAACACTCTTGTCATGGATTCTGCAAAGTGATATTTGGGAGCTCATTGAGGGCTACGGTGAAAAATGAAACAGCTTCAGACAGAAACTGGAAAGAAGCCTTCTGAGAAACTGCATTGTGATGTGTGAATGCAACTCACAGAGTTACAGGTTTCTCTTCAGTGAGGAGTTAGCTAACACAGTTTTCTTGAAATCTGCAATGGGATACTTCCTAGCACAATGAAGCTTACGGTGACCAAGAAATTATGCTGAGTTGGAAACTAGAAAGAAGCTTTCTTAGAAACTTCTTGGTGATGTGTGAATTCATTTCACAGAGTTACACTTATGTTTCATGGAGCAGGCCTCTAACACTGTCTTTTAGGAACTTCAGAAGGGCTACTTTGCATGGCATTGAGGCTTTCGCTGATAAAGAAATATCCGTTCAAAACGAGAAAGAAGCTTTCTGGGAAAGTTCTTTGTGTTCTGTGAAGTCTTCTCACAGAGTTACAACTTAGGCCTCAGGAAGCAGTTTGCTAACACTCTTTTCGTGGAATCTGCAAAGTGATATTTGGAGCGCATTGGGGCCAAGGTGAAGAAGCAAACCTCTTCAGATAATAACTAGAGAGAAGCTTTCTGAGAGATTGTTTTCTGATGTGTG
>NW_022681300.1:0-11544 GCF_009764315.1 Trachypithecus francoisi | reverse complement strand
CAGAAAGCAATCTCTCTGAAAGCTGCTCTCTAGTTATTATCTGAGGATATTTCCTTTTTCACCATGGGTCCCTATGGGCTCCGAAATCACACTTTGCAGATTCCACGAAAAGAGTGTTAGCAAACTGCTTCCTGAAAACTAAGCTGTAAATCTGTGAGAGGAATTCACAGATCACAAAGCAGTTTCTCAGAAAGCTTCTCTCACGTTTTGAACTCATGATATTTCCCCTATCAGCGTAGACCTCAATGAGACCCAAAGAGGACCTTCTCAGGTTCCTCAAAAACAGTGGTAATGAACTGCTGCATGAAACATAAGTGTAACTCTGTGAGATGAATTCACACATCACCCAGAAGTTTCTAACAAAGCTTCTTTCTAGTTTTTATCTCAGAATATTTCCTTTGTCACCGTAAGCTTCATTGCGTTCACAAGTATCCCATTGCAGATTTCCAGAAAACTGTGTTAGCAAACTGAACACTGAAGTGAAACGTGTAACTCTGTGAGTTTCATTCACAAAAGAAATGCAGTTTCTCAGAACGCTTCTTTCCAGTTTTGATCTTAGGATATTTCCTTTTTCACCATAGCCCTCAATGAGCTTCCAAATCTCACTATGCAGAACACAAGATAACAGAGTTAGCAAAGTGTTTCCAGAAGGAAAGGGTGGAACTCTGTGTGATGAAGACACACATCAGAAAGGAATCTCTCACAAAGTTTCTCTCTAGTTCTTATCTGAGGATATTTCCTTTTTCACCATGAGTCCCTAGGGGCTCCCAAATCTCACGTGCAGATTCCACGAAAAGAGTGTTAGCAAACTGCTTCCTGAGAACTAAGCTGTAACTCTGTGAGAGGAATTCACAGATCACAAAGAAGTTTCTCAGAAAGCTTCTTTCAAATTTTTAAGCTACGATATTTCCTTTGGCCCCATTTTCTTCAAAGGCATCCGAAAATAGTTCTCAGATTCCACACAAACCGGGCTAGCAACGCCCCACGAAATACAGGTGTAACTCAGTGGGTTGAATTCACACATCACAATACGGTTTCTCAGAAAGCTTCTTTCGTTTATAAGATGAAGTTATTTGTGGTCTCGGAGCGTCCCCGTGTGTCCTATTGCAGATTCTGCGAAAACTCTGCTAGCAAGCTTCTCAGTGAAAACAATGATGGAACTCTGTGGGCTGAATTCACCCACCACAAAGAAGTTTCTGAGAAGGCTTCTCTGCAGGTTTGTCTGAGGATACTTCTTTTTCACCATGGGATTCAACGATATCCAAGATATCACTTCTGAGATTCCACAAAATGAGTGCTAGCAAACTCCCCCAAGAAAGGGTGGTGTAACACTGTAAAATGAATTCACACATCAGAAAGCAGTTTCTCAGAAAGTTTCATTCCGCTTTATCTCGGAGGATATTTCCTTTGTCCTTCTACTCACCAAACCCATCCGAAATATCACTTCTCAGAATCCACGGAAAGAGTCCTAGAAAACGGCTCCAACAAATAGTGGTTAACTCTGAGAGATGAAGTCACACATAAGAAAGCAATTTTTCAGAAAGCTTCCTTCACTTTTTGATCTCAGATATTTTGCTTCGTCACCTTCAGCTGCATAGCGCTAAGAAGTATTCCATTGCAGATTTCAAGGAAATTGTGATAGCAAACTCAGCAGTGAAGAGAAACTTGTAACTCTGTGAGTTACATTCACACATTACAATGCAGTTTCTCAGAAGGCTTCTTTCCAGTTTCTATCTGAGGATATGTCCTTTTTCACCATAGCCCTCAATGAGCTCCCAAATATCACTTTGGAGAGCACAAGATAACAGAGTTTCCAAACTGTTCTCAGAAGGGAAGGGTGGAATTCTGTGTGATGAAGACACAGATCAGAAAGCAATCTCTCAGAAAGCTTCTCTCTACTTATTATCTGAGGATATTTCCTTTTTCACCATGCGCCCCTATGGGCTCCCAAATCTCACTTTGCAGATTCCACGAAAAGAGTGTTAGCAAACTGCTTCCTGAGAACTAAGCTGTAACTCTGTGAGAAGAATTCACAGATTACAAAGAAGTTTCTGAGAAAGCTTCTCACACGTTTTTAACTGATGACTTTCCTTTATCAGCGTAGGCCTCAATGCGATGCAAAGAGGTCCTTCTCAGGTTCCTCAAAACAGTGGTAATGGACTGCTGCATGAAACATAAGTAGTACTCTGTGGGATGAATTCACAGATCACCCAGAAGTTTCTAAGAAAGCTTCCTTCTAGTTTTCATCTGAGATATTTCCTTTGTAACCGTAAGCTTCATTGCATTCAGAAGTATCCCATTGCAGATTTCCAGAAAAGTGTGTTAGCAAAGGGAACACTGAAGAGAAACGTGCAACTCTGTGAGTTGCATTCACACAGTGAAACGCAGTTTCTCAGAAGGCTTCTTTCCAGTTTTGAGCTGAGGATGTTTCCTTTTTCACCATAGCCCTCAATCAGCTGCCAAATCTCCCTTTGCAGAACACAAGATAACAGAGTCAGCAACCTGTTCCCAGAAGGGAAGGGTGGAACTCCGTGTGATGAAGACACACATCAGAGAGCAATCTCTCCAAAAGCTTCTCTCTAGTTATGATCTGAGGATATTTCCTTTTTCACCATGGTCCCCAACGGGCTCCCAAATCTTACTTTGCAGATTCCACGAAAAGAGTGTTAGCAAACTGCTACCTGAGAACTAACCTGTTACCCTGTGAGAGGAATTCCCAGATCACAAAGAAGTTTTTCAGAAGGCTTCTTTCACGTTTTGCACTAATGATATTTCCTTTATCAGCATAAGCCTCAATGTGATCCAAAGAAGTCCTTCTCAGGTTCCTGAAAAACAGTGGTAGTGGACTGCTGCATGAAACATAAGTGTAACTCTGTGACAGGAATTCACCCATCACCCAGAAGTTTCTAAGAAAGCTTCTTGTATTTTCATCTGAGGATATTTCCTTTGTCACCGAAAGCGTGATAGCGTTCAGAAGTATCCCATTGCAGATTTCCAGAAACGGTGTTAGCAAACTGAACACTGAAGAGAAACGTGTAACTCTCGGAGTTGCATTCACACATCGAAAAGCAGTTTCTCAGTAAGCTCTTTCCAGTTTTGCTCTGAGGATATTTCCTTTTTCAGCATGGGCCCCTGTGGGCTCCGAAATCTCACTTTGTGATTCCACGGAAAGAGTGTTAGCAAACGGCTTCCTGAGAATAAGCTGTAACCCTGTGAGAGGAATCACAATTACAGAAGTTTCTCTCAGAAAGCATCTCTCACGTTTTTCAACTGGTGATATTTCCTTTCTCAGCGTAGGCCTCCATGCATCCAAAGAAGTCCTTCCAGATTCCTCAGAAACAGTGGTATGGACTGCTGCATGAAACATAAGTGTAACTCTGTGAATGAATTCACACATCACCCCGAAGTTTCTAAGAAAGCTTGCAAAAAAAAAAAAAAATCTTCTTTGTAGTTTTCATCTGAGGATATTTCCTTTTTCACCATAAGCTTCATTGTGTTCAGAAGTATCCCATTGCAGATTTTCAGAAACATTTTAGCAAACTGAACACGGAAGACAAACGTGTATCTCTGTGAGTTGTATTCACACACCGTAATGCATTTCCCAGTCGGCTTCTTTCCAGTTTTGAACTGAGGATATTTCGTTTTTCACCATAGCCCCGATCAGCTCCCAAATCTCACTAGGCAGAACACAACATAACAGAGTTAGCCACTGTTCCCAGAAGGGAAGCGTGGAACTCTCTGTGATGAAGACTCACATCAGAAAGCAATCTCTCAGAAGCTTCTCTACAGTTATTATCTGAGGATATTTCCTTTTTTACTCTGGGCAGCTATGGGGTCCCAAATCTCACTTTGCAGATTCCACGAAAAGAGTGTAAGCAAAGTGCGACCAGAGAACTAAGCTGTAACTCTGTGAGAGGAATTAACAGATCAAAAAGAAGTTTCTCAGAAATCTTCTCTCACGTTTTGAACTGATGATATTTCCGTTATCAACGTAGTCCTCATTGCGATCCAAAGAAGTCCTTCTCAGATTCCTCAAAAACAGTAGTAATGGACTGCTGAATGAAACATAAGTGTAAATCTGTGAGATGAATTCACACATCACCCAGAAGTTTCTAAGAAAGCTTCTTTCTAGTTTTCATCTGAGTATATTTCCTTTGTCACCGTAAGCTTCATTGCGTTCAGAAGTATCCCATTGCAGATTTCCAGAAAACTGTGTTAGCAAACTCAACACTGAAGAGAAACGTGTAACTCTGTGAGTTGCATTCACACATCGACATGCAGTTTCTCAGAAGGCTTCTTTCCAGTTTTCATCAGAGGATATTTACTTTTCCACCATAGCCCGCATTGAGCTCCCAAATCTCACTTTGCAGAACACAAGATAACAGAGTTAGCAAACTGTTCCCAGAAGGGAAGGGTGGAACTCTGTGTGATCAAGAGACACATCAGAAAGCAATCTCTCAGAAAGCTTCTCTCTAGTTATTATCTGACGATATTTCCTTTTTCACCATGGGTCCCTATGGGCTCCAAAATCTCACTTTGCAGATTCCACGAAAAGAGTGTTAGCAAACTGCTTCCTGAGAACTAAGCTGTAACTCTGTGAGAGGAATTCACAGATCACAAAGAAGTTTCTCAGAAAGTTTCTCTCACGTTTTGAACTGGTGATATTTCCTTTCTCAGCGTAGGACTCTATGCGATCCAAAGAAATCCTTCTCAGGTTCCTCAAAAACAGTGGTATGGACTGCTGCATGAAACATAAGTGTAACTCTGTGAGATGAATTCACACATCACCAAGAAGTTTCTAAGAAAGCTACTTTCTAGTTTTCATCTGAGGACAGTTCCTTTGTCACCGTAAGCTTCATTGCGTTCAGAAGTATTCCATTGCAGATTTCCAGAAAACTGTGTTAGCAAACTGAACACTGAAGAGGAACGTGTAACTCTGTGAGTTGCATTCACACATCGAAATTCAGTTTCTCAGAAGGCTTCTTTCCAGTTTGATCTGAGGATATTTCCTTTTTCACCAAAGCCCTCAAAGAGCTCCCAAATCTCACTTTGCAGAACCAAGATAACAGAATTAGCAGCAGTTCCCAGACGGGAAGGTGGAACTCTGTGTGATGAACACACATCAGAAGCAATCTCTCAGAAAGCTTCTCTCTACCTATTATCTGAGGTTATTTCCTTTTCACCATGGGCCCCTGTGGGTTGCCAAATTTCACTTTGCAGATTCCACGAAAAAGTGTTAGCAAACTGCTACTCAGAACTCAGCTTTAACTTTGTGAGAGGAATTCACAGATCACAAAGAAGTTTCTCTGAAAGCCTCTCTCACGTTTTGAACTAATGATATTTCCTTTCTCAGCGTAGGACTCTATGCCATCCAAAGAAGTCCTTCTCATTTTCCTCAAAAACAGTGGTAATGGACTGCTGCATGACCCATAAGTGTAACTCTGTGAGATGAATTCACACATCACCCAGAATTTCTAAGAAAGCTTCTTTCTAGTTTTTATCTGAGGATATTACCTTTGTCATCGCAAGCTTCACTGCGTTTAGAAGTATCCCATTGCAGATTTCCAGAAAACTGTGTTAGCAAAGGGAACACTTTACAGAAACGTGGAACTCTGTGAGTTGCATTCACACATCGACGAGGATATTTCCTTTGTCATCTTAAGCTTCATAGCGTTCAGAAGTATCCCTTTACAGACTTCCAGAAAACTGTGTTAGCAAACTGAACACTGAAGAGAAACGTATAACTCTGTAAGTTGCATTCACACATCGACACGCAGTTTCTCAGAAGGCTTCTTTCCAGTTTTGATCTGAGGATATTTCCTTTTTCACCATAGCCCTCAATCAACTCCCAAATCTCACTTTGCAGAACACAGATAACAGAGTTAGCAAACTGTTCCGAGAAGGAAGGCTGAAACTCTGTGTGATGAAGACACCATCAGAAAGCAATCTCTCAAAAAGCTTCTCTCCAGTTACTTTGGGGGATATTTCCTTTTTCACCATGGGCCCCTATGGACTCCCAAATGTCACTTTGCAAATTCCACGAAAAGAGTGTTAAAAACTGCTTCTGAAAACTAAGCTCTACCTGTGAGAGGAATTAACAATCACAAAGAAGTTTCTAAGAGAACTTCTCTCACGTTTTGAAACTGGTGATATTTCCTTTCTCAATGTAGGCCTTTATGCGATCCAAAGAAGACCTTCTCTGGTTTCTCAAAAACAGTGATAATGGACTGCTGCATGAACCATAAGTGTAACTCTGTGAGATGAATTCACACAACACCCAGAAGTTTCTAAGAAAGACTGTTTCTACTTTTAATCTGAGGATATTTCCTTTGTCACCGTAAGATTCACTGCGTTCAGAAGTATCCCATTGCAGATTTCCAGAAAACTGTGTTAGCAAAGTGAACACTGAAGAGGAACGTGTAGCTATTTGAGTTGCATTAAAACACCGAAATGCAGTTTCTCAGAAGGCTTCTTTCCAGTTTGATCTGAGGATATTTCCTTTTTCACCAAAGCCCTCAAAGAGCTCCCAAATCTCACTTTGCAGAACACAAGATAACAGAATTAGCAAGCAGTTCCCAGACGGGAAGGGTGGAACTCTGTGTGATGAAGACACACATCAGGAAGCAATCTCTCAGAAAGCTTCTCTCTAGCTATTATCTGAGGTTATTTCCTTTTTCACCATGGGCCCCTGTGGGTTGCCAATTTCACTTTGCAGATTCCACGAAAAGAGTGTTAGCAAACTGCTAACTGAGACTCAGCTTTAACTTTGTGAAGGAATTCACAGATCACAAAGAAGTTTCTCTGAAAGCCTCTCTCACGTTTTGAACTAATGATATTTCCTTTCTCAGCATAGGACTCTATGCCATCCAAAGAAGTCCTTCTCATTTTCCTCAAAAACAGTGGTAATGGACTGCTGCATGACCCATACGTGTAACTCTGTGAGATGAATTCACACATCACCCAATTTCTAAGAAAAGCTTCTTTCTAGTTTTTATCTGAGGAATTACCTTTGTCATCGCAAGCTTCACTGCGTTTAGAAGTATCCCATTGCAGATTTCCAGAATACTGTGTTAGCAAACGGAACACTTTACAGAAACGTGGAACTCTGTGAGTTGCATTCACACATCGACGAGGATATTTCCTTTGTCATCTTAAGCTTCATAGCGTTCAGAAGTATCCCTTTGCAGACTTCCAGAAAACTGTGTTAGCAAACTGAACACTGAAGAGAAACGTGTAACTCTGTAAGTTGCATTCACACATCGACACGCAGTTTCTCAGAAGGCTTCTTTCCAGTTTTGATCTGAGGATATTTCCTTTTTCACCATAGCCCTCAATCAACTCCCAAATCTCACTTTGCAGAACACAAGATAACAGAGTTAGCAAACTGTTCCGAGAAGGGAAGGGTGAAACTCTGTGTGATGAAGACACACATCAGAAAGCAATCTCTCAAAAAGCTTCTCTCCAGTTACTTTCGGAGGATATTTCCTTTTTCACCGTGGGCCCCTATGGACTCCCAAATGTCACTTTGCAAATTCCACGAAAAGAGTGTTAGAAACTGCTTTCTGAAAACTAAGCTCTAACTCTGTGAGAGAATTAACAAATCACAAAGAAGTTTCTAAGAGAACTTCTCTCACGTTTGAACTGGTGATATTTCCTTTCTCAACGTAGGCCTCTATGCGATCCAAAGAAGACCTTCTCTGGTTACTCAAAAACAGTGATAATGGACTGCTGCATGAACCATAAGTGTAACTCTGTGAGATGAATTCACACAACACCCAGAAGTTTCTAAGAAAGACTGTTTCTACTTTTAATCTGAGGATATTTCCTTTGTCACCGTAAGCTTCATTGCGTTCAGAAGTATCCCATTGCAGATTTCCAGAAAACTGTGTTAGCAAAGTGAACACTGAAGAGGAACCTGTAGCTATTTGAGTTGCATTCAAACACCGAAATGCAGTTTCTCAGAAGGCTTCTTTCCAGTTTGATCTGAGGATAATTCCTTTTTCACCATAGCCCTCAATGAGCGTCGAAATCTCACTTTGCAGAACACTAGATAACAGAGTTAGAAAACTGTTCCCAGTAGAGAAGGGTGAAACTCTGTGTAATGAAGTCACACGTCAGAAAGCAATCTCTCAGTAAGCTTCTCTCTAGTTCTTATCTGAGGATATTTTCTTTTTCACCTTGGGCCCCTATGGGGTCCCAAATCTCACTTTGCAGAACACAAGATAACAGAGTTAGCAAACTGTTCCCAGAAGGAAAGGGTGCAACTCTGTGTAATGAAGACACACATCAGAAATCAATTTCCCAGAAAGCTTCTCTCTAGTTCTTATCTGAGGATATTTCCTTTTTCACCATGGGCCCCTATGGGCTCCTAAACCTCACTTTGCATATTCCATTAAAAGGTGTTAGCAACTGCTTCCTGAGAACTACGCTGTAACTCTGTGAGAGGATTCAACGATCACAAGAATTTTCTCAGAAAACTTCTCTCAAGTTTTGAACTGATGATATTTCCTTTATCATTATAGGCCTCAATGCGATCAAAGAATCCTTCTCAGGTTCGTCAAAAACAGTGGTAATGGACTTCCGCATGAAACTAAGGTGTTAATCTGTGAGAATGAATTCACACATCACCCAGAATTTCTAAGAAAGCTTCTTTCTAGTTTGCATCTGAGCATATTTCCTTTGTCATGGTAAGCTTCACAGCGCCAGAAGTATCCCTTGCAGATTTCCAGAACACTGTGTTAGCAAACTGAACACTGAAGAGAAACTTGGAACTCTATGAGTTGCATTCACACATCGACTTGCAGTTTCTCTCAGAAGGCTTCTTTCCAGTTTTCATCTGAGGATACTTCCTTTTCACCATAGCCCTCAATGAGCTTCCAACTCTCACTTTGCACAACACAAGATAACAGAGTTAGCAAACTGTTCCCAGAAGGTAAGGTGGAACTCTGTGTGATGAAGACACACATCAGAAAGCAATCTCTCAGAAAGCTTCTCTACAGTTATTATTGAGGATATTTCCTTTTTCACCATGGCCCCTATGGCTCCCAAATCTCACTTTGCAGATTCCACGAAAAGAGTGTTAGGAAAATGCTGCCTGAGAACTAAGCTGTATCTTTGTGAGAGGAATTCACGATCACAAAGAAGTTTCTCAGAAAGCCTCTCTCTCACGTTTTTGAACTGATGATATTTCCTTTCTCACGTATGCCTCTGTGCGATGCAAGACGTCCTTCTCAGTTTCCCTCCAAAAAGTGGTAACGGACTGCTGCATGAAACATAAGTGTAACTCTGTGATATGAATTAACACATCACCCAGAATTTCTAAGAAACCTTCTTTACAGTTTTGATCTGAGGATATTTCCTTTTTCACCGTAGCCCTCAATGAGCTCCCACATCTCACTTTGCAGAACACAAGATAACAGAGTTAGCAAACTGTTCCTAGAAGGGAAGGGTGGAACTCTGTGTGATCAAGAGACACATCAGAAAACAATCTCTCAGAAAGCTTCTCTCTAGTTATTATCTGAGGATATTTCCTTTTTCACCATGGGTCCCTATGGGCTCCCAAATCACACTTTGCAAATTATACGAAAATAGTGTTAGCAAACTGCTTCCTGAGAACTAAGCTGTTACTCTGTGAGAGGAATTCACAGATCACAAAGAAGTTTCTCAGAAAGCTTCTCTTACGTTTTGAAATGATGATAATTCCTTTCTCAGCGTAGTCCTCAATGCGATTCAAGGAAGGCTTTCTCAGTTCCTCAAAAACAGTAGTAATGGACTGCTGCATGAAACATAAGTGTAACTCTGCGAGATGAATTCACACATCACCCAGAATTTTGTAAGAAAACTTCTTAATAGTTTTCACCTGAGGATGTTTCCTTTGTCACCGTAAGCTTCATTGCCTTCAGACGTATTCCGTTGCAGATTTCCAGAAAACTGTGTTAGCAAACTGAACACTGAAGAGAAACGTGTAACTCTGTGAGTTGCATTCACACATCGACATTCAGTTTTTTAGAAGGCTTCTTTCCAGTTTTGATCTGAAAATATTTCGTTTTTCACCATAGCCCTCAATGAGCTCCCAAAACTCACTTTGCGGAACACAAGATGACAGAGTTAGCAAACTGTTCCCAGAAGGAAACGGTGGAACTCTGTGTGATGAAGACAAACATCAGAAAGCAATCTCTCAGAAAGCTTCTCTCTGGTTCTTATCTGAGGATATTTCCTTTTTCACCATGGGCCCCTATGGGCTCCCAAATCTCACTTTGCAGATTCCACGAAAGAGTGTTAGCAAACTGCTTCTGAAGAACTAAGCTGTCATTCTGTGAGAGGAATTCACAGATCACAAAGAAGTTTCTCAGAAAGCTTCTCTCACGTTTTGTACTGATGATATTTCCTGTATCAGCGTAGGCCTCAATGCGATCCAAAGAAGGCCTTCTCAGCTTCCTCAAAAACAGTGGTAATGGACTGCTGCATGAAACATAAGTGTAACTCTGTGAGCTTAATTCACACATCACCCAGATGTTTCTAAGAAAGCTCTTTCTTCTAGTTTTCATCTGAGGATATTTCTTTGTCACCGTAAGCTTCATTGCGTTCAGAAGTATCCCATTGCGGATTTCCAGAAAACGGTGTTACCAAACTGAACACTGCAGAAGAACGTGTAACTCTGTGAATTGCATTCACACATCGAAATGCAGTTTCTCAGAAGGCTTCTTTCCAGTTTTAATCTGAGGATATACCCTTTTTCACTATAGCCCTCAAAGAGCTCCCTAATCTCATTTTGCAGAACACAAGATAACAGAGTTAGCAAACTGTTCCCAGAAGGAAAGTGTGGAAGTCTGTGTGATGAAGACACACATCAGAAAGCAATCTCTCAGAAAGCTTCTCTCTAGTTATTATCGAAGGATATTTCTTTTTTCACCATGGGCCCATATGGGCTCCCAAATCTCACTTTGCAAATTCCATGAAAAGAGTGTTAGCAAACTGCTTCCTGAGAACTAAGCTGTAACTCTGTGAGAGGAATTCAGAGATCATAAAGAAGTTTCTCAGAATGCTTCTTTCTCCTTTTTACTGATGATATTTCCTTTATCAACGTAGGCCTCAATGTGATCCAAAGTAGCCCTTCTCAGTTTCCTCAATGACTGTGGTAATGCATTGCTGCATGAAACATGAGTGTAACTCTCTGAGATGAATTCATACTTCACCCAGAAGTTTCTAAGAAAGCTTCTTTCTAGTTTTCATCTGAGCATATTTCCTTTGTCACCGTAAGCTTCATTCCTTTGAGAAGTATGCCATTGAAGATTTCCGGAACTGTGTTAGAAACTGAACACTGAAGAGAAACGTGTAACTCTGTGAGTTGCATTCACACAGCGAAATGCAGTATCTCAGAAAGCTTCCTTCCAGTTTTGATCTGAGGATATTTCCTTTTTCACCATAGCCCTCAAAGAGCTCTCAAATCTCACTTTGCAGAATACAAGATCACAGAGTTAGCAGACTGTTCCGGAAAGGAAGGATGGAACTCTCTGTGATGAAGGCACACATCAGAAAGCAATC
>NW_022681299.1:0-11388 GCF_009764315.1 Trachypithecus francoisi | reverse complement strand
TGCTGTGGTGCAATTCTAACTTACTACAGCCTCAAATTATGGGATCAGGTGATCAAGCTCCCGAGTAGCTAGAACCAGGGTGGTGCACGCCACGGTCCAGCTTTTTTTTTTTTTTTTGATATAGTTGGAGGTCTTGCTATGTTGCTGGTCTTAAACTCCTGACCTCAGAGGATCCTACGGCCTCAGCCTCCCTAGTGCTGGGATTACAGGTGTGAGCCACCACACCAGGCCCAAGTGGCGTATTCTAAAATTTTTGGAATCCAACCACTTTGAAAATGTATGGAGAGCTATAAATCGTCTCCCCATAAACACATGGATGCATATACACAAAATTGTTGCACAGGATGTTGGGACGTCATAAATTTCTGAGAGCTGGGTTAAGAACCTTAGGATTATAGATTCTGATTTCTTTTTCTTTTTTTTTTTTTTGAGACAGAGTCTCGCTTGTCGTCCAGGCTGGAATGCACTGTGTGATCAGGCTCACTGCAGCTCTGCCTCCCGGGTTCACGCCATGCTCCTGCCTCAGCCTCCCGAGTAGCTGGGACTACAGGCGCCTGCCACCATGCCCGGATGATTTTTGTATTTTAGTAGAGAGGCAGGGTTTCACTATAGCCAGGTTGTTCTCATATCCTGACTTCATGATCTGCCCTCCTCGCCTCCCAAAGTCTGGGATTACAGGTGTGAGCGACCGCGCCCGGCCCTAGATTCTGGTTTATTAAAGGAAATGTATTTCAAGTAAGAGCTTGTCATTTATTGCACAGGAAAATAAAAACTTCATTTAAAAAATCAAAACACCCACATGATAAATGAGGTCCTGCTTGGTTTTAAACTACTTGGTGACCACCATCAGTTATTTCTTGACCACAGGATGCACCTAATTCCTAACTATAAAAAAGGTACAAACATTGTTTATTGGGCTTTGGCTTTAGCCTTGAAACAATGGGATTCTCTCAAACTCAGGATGTGAATCGCTGTTGGGTTGATGCAGCTGTTTCCATTCTAGAAATGGACCTGGAATCATGTCCTTTTCACCCATGGAGAGTCCTTGTGTAAAACTTGAAAAGGCAAGGTCCCAAATTCCCATATGGGTGTTTCTTCCAGGAGAGGAATCACTCTAATGACTTCTTAGAAAACGTACATAATCAGGGCAGGCCATCAAAAGACTCCAAAACACAAAGTTTAGCTCCATTTCTGATGGACCTGTCTCCACTGCTATCAGTGTCACCAACAGCCTCACATCAAGTCAGAAGAACGGTTTTTTCATTTAAGAAGGATCTTCATGGCTGGGTGCGGTGGCTCATGCCTGTAATCCTATCACTTTGGGAGGCCAAGGTGGGTGGATCACGAGGTCAGGAGTTTGTGACCAGTCTGGTCAACATACTGAAACCCCGTCTGTACTAAAAATACAAAAATTAGCTGGGCTTGGTGGCACGTGCCTGTAGTCCCAGCTACTTAGGAGGCTGAGGCAGGTGAACTGCATGAACCGAGGAGGTGGAAGTTGTGGTGACCCAAGATTGCACCACTGCTCTCCAGCCCGGGCAACAGAATGAGACTCCATCTCAAAAAAAAAAAAAAAAAAAAAAAGAAGGATCTTCATGTTCCTGCCAATTTGCAAGAAAAAAAAAAAAAAAAGGTATCTGTTAACCAGGGGCAATGGAAAGCACCTCCCAGGCTGCTGTAGTAAGTGGATCGGTATCTGTGGTGGGAGATTCCAACCCCCGAGACCTGTGACTATGTCACGCAGCAAAAGGGCTTTGCCACAGGCCTTAGGAGAAGGATCCTGGGCTATCCAGGGAGGTCCAATCTAATCCCATGAGCCTCTAAGAGCATAGAACTGGCCAGGCGAGGTGGCTGACGCCTGTAATCTCCACACTTTGAGAGGCTAAGGCAGGCGGATCACGAGATCAAGAGATGGGGACTACCCTGGTTAAAATGGTGAAACCCCATCTCTACTAAAAGTACAAAAATTAGTCGGGCATCATGGCGGGCACCTGTAGTCTCAGCTACTCAGGAGGCTGAAGCAGGAGAATCACTTGAACCCGGGAGGTAGAGGTTGCAGCGAGCTGAGATCACGCCACTGCACTCCAGCATGGCTAGCAGTGCGAGACTCCATCTCAAAAAAATGTTTTAAAATAGGGCATAGAACTTTCTCCGAGTGGAAGAAGAGAAATGCACACAGGGGAACTGGAGAGCCTGAGCAGGTCCCTGGCCCAGCTAGTCCTGAGCTGATGGGACCACGTGTGAAGACCAGGTAGAGGCCTCAGGAGCTCAGGGCAGCCCCCAACAGATGGCCAGCAAGGGAACAGACACCTCAGTCCTGCAACCACAAGGAACTAGATTTGGCCAAAAGCGCTTGGAAACAATTCTCCAATGAGGAATGCAGCCCAGACCACATGGTGATTTTTGCCCAGTGACACCCATGTCAGACTTCTGCCCTACAGAACTGTGAGATGATACATATACAATTTCAATTGTTAAGCACGAAATATGAGGAAATGTGGTAAAGCAGCAACAGAACAGAAATGAATACAGTGATTTACGTGGAAACCCCTAGAAGAGTGTCTGGCACGGTGTTGTCACCTGACAAGCGTTTCCCGATTTCCTTACATCGCAAGGCAGGGCTGGCCACACTCCATCCAAAAGAGATGATAGACTTGCTCTGACAAAACAGATTCAGTGAATTACAAATGGCCCAGAACACCTACAAATTTCACGTTTCAGGTAAGTGATTGTCTTTCCTTTCACTTAGAAACCTCCCAATGCTCATCTTACTGATAAACTCTAAGGACCAGGCAGGAGACTAAACACCAGACAAACCCAGCCCCAGATGCCCCGTGGGAGCCCATCCCAGCACTCACTCCGCTGCACTGAAATCATGTCCAGGTCAGTTTCTCCCACTAGACCAAGAACTCCAGCTCTCCATGTGTGAGTCACCAGTGCTGCCTCTGCATCTCTGCTTCTACGACGGTGCTTCTGCACTTCACAGGAAATCTGTATCAATGTTTGTCAACACTATATATGACAGTATAACTTAATATCTGCACAGAAAGTATAAGTTCTCTGAGGACCAGGGCCGGGATTATTAGCCTTTGTACTCCCACTGCCACTGTCTGGGACATCAGGCACTGTGTAGAAGTTGGTGAAGAGAAAGAAAAGGCAGAGGAGAGACAGGAAAGCAGGACCAACACTGCAGACACAGATTCTGAGGTGGCTGGAGGAGAGGCAGGGCAGAGAAACTTCCTGGATGCTGGAATGGGGTTCACTGTGATACCTGCTGCTGGATTTCAAATGTCAAAGTGATGCTTTGCTGACCTTGACCTCTGACTGCCCTTAAACTGTCCTTTAGGTTTCCCACCTCAAGACAGGGCTTTAGAAACTGCAATGTCAAGAAATTATGCTTCATTAAAGCATGGGAATGTTATTTACATGGACCTTCATTACTTCATTTTTTACATGGGAATGTAAATAACTGAAGAGATTGTTAAAGACTAAATCACGCACATTCAATAACTTTGTAAAATATTAATGATAACTGAAACACAAATGTTGATGGTCCCCAAAAATGCTAAAATATAAAACAATACCGGCCAATTAAAGATAGAAAACAATCTTAATGAAGCTCCCCAACAGACACATTAAAACTTCTCTGTACATTGAACATTTGGGATTTCAAAGGAAAACCCAGATTCATTCCATTCTTAATACGGCGTTTAAAAAAAAAATCTTAGGTAATACAATATTTCATTTAAAATTTACAAAATTCCATTACATTCATAATTTCATTTCATCCTCAAAACAATCTCCTGAGTTAGGCAGAACAGGTATCACTAACAAGTAACTCCATTTTACAGGTGAGGGAACTGAAGTACTTGGACTTCACAAAAGCTTTAATAGGGCCACATATCGAAACCAAATCCTCTGCTCAAAAGAACTAGAATAAGTTATCTTTTACATATTATTCATACTTACATCCTGTCAACATGCAAAAATGTTTTGAGGTAGCCTGCAATAATAGACATCTATCCAATAAAAACATTAAAATGAAAAACAGGTGCGAAAAAAAAAAAACAGCAGGTGACATGGGAGACAGACAAAGGTAGATACCAAAGACTGAGACTTAGAATCTAAGAAAACTTCATCTCTGACCTTCCAGTTCCAGGGAAATAATACTAAAGGAAACAAGATGGTTTACAGACTCATACACTGACAAAAAAGAGGTTGCATCAGTTCTTAACTATGAAACACTCCTGGCAGCCACAGCAAATCTCTAGGACAACATAGCAATGGCATCAAAGCAAGAGTATACTTCAGTGATAGAGTGAATTAAGTTCCCTGTTTGGGACCCAGGCCAGGGCTAGAGAAAAGAACTCTGAAATGTAGAGCTCAAAAATATAGCCTCTGTCGGCCAGGCACAGTGGCTCACACCTGTAATCCCCAGCACTCTGGAAGGTCGAGGCGGACAGATCAGGAAGTCAGGAGATGGAGACCATCCTGGCTAGCACAGTGAAATCCTGTTTCTACTAAAAATACAGAAAATTAGCCGGGCGTGGTGGCAGGCTCCTATAGTCCCAGCTGCTTGGAAGGCTGAGGTAGGAGAATGGAGTGAACCCAGGAGGCAGAGCTTGCAGTGAGGGGAGATCCCGCCAGTGCGCTCCAGCCTGATCAACAGAGCAAAACTCTGACTCCAATATATATATACACACACACACACACACACACACACAACATATATATATAAATCGTGTGTCTTCTCCACACCCAAGTGTCCCCTTCTGTGAGAGACTTCCTTACACCATTGTGGGGAAGAGAATTTTTCTCTGCTATATTTGCTTGAAAGAATTAAAGGTGTAGGGCAACAATTCTTGGAAATTATGTCATTTACGATCCTCAAAAGTGAGAAAAATGAAGCCCAGAAGAGAAGACCTTCCAGGAAAATTCCAGAGCCGGAGGTAGACCCAGTACATTGTTTCCGTTTTTGTTTTGAGAGGAAGTCTCACTCTATGCCAGGCTGGAGTGCAGTGGAGCCATTTCACTCACTGCAACCTCCGCCTCCTGGGTTCAAGCTATTCTCCTGCCTCAGTCTCCTGAGTAGCTGCGATTACAGGCGCCCACCGCCACGCCCAACTAATTTTTCTATTTTTAGTAGAGACAGGGTTGCACTATGTTGGCCAGGTTGGTCTCGAACTCCTGACCTCAAGTGATCCGCCTGCCTAGACCTCCCAAAGTCCTCGGATTACAGGCGTGAGCCACCGCACCCAGCCGACCTGGTAAGTTTTAATCAAGTACTCTGAACTATGCAACAAACACTAGGAAGTAATAGAAAAAAAATTAATCTAGAAACCCTCTGGAGAGTCAAAGAATTGCAGATTTTAAATCGCATGAATACTTGAATTCATGGTATTGAAAAAGGACCTCGCACTTACCCGCATGTACAAACTGCCTGCCCACCTCTATCAGAGCATTTTTCAAGCTGTGCTACAGTTAACTATGTACTGCCCAAAGCCAATCTGTCCCTGCAGATCATAAGCTCTTAAAGACCAGGACTTCAGGAGAACAAGCAAAACTTCAGAGAGAAGGGAGCCACCAAAACAGAGTTCATAGCAATGGGTCGGCAGGAGGTGATGACTGGAGGTGCGCTGTAGCCTTGGGGTCTGGACAGCGGGGAGGCAGAGAAGACAAAAGGCCTGCATGACATGCTACAGCTAGGAGCCACAGCTGCGGTGATTAGTTCAGTTTTGTCTCGTATGCCTGTTAGTTATACACCATCTCTTGTTCAGAAAGAACTTCAGGTTGAGTATTTGGACTCCTTGAGCCTTCTGCTTTTCCTCCGGGACGCTTAACACTCTTAAAAGGGGAAAACTGTCCAGTTCGATTTTGCTTCCTGGGACATTACAGGTGTTTCAAAAGTTTGATGAAAAAGCTTCACTAAGGAGTGATTCCACTTTCTCTGGTGGCTGAGAAATAGGCGTCTGAGGGGCAGCATCAGGTCTCCCCATCAAGCTGAGGTCGGAGTCTCCCCACCTATGGACCTCACCCTGGCTCCCCCCTCATAAATCTGACCTCTAACTGTAACTGCCTTGGCCTCATTCCGTGGGTGTGGATGCTCCTGCGTGAAACGCATTTTCAGCCCGCCAAATTCTTGGGGGAGTTTCTTCCACTCTCCAGGCGCTGAGAGCTACAAAGTTCAATCTGGCTTTCCAGATTTTTTTTTCTTCCCATTACTAACGGAAGAAATCAAGAAGCGCCAGACAGAAGGGCCCTGCTTCCACCAATCAGAGCCCAGCCGAAGGCCAGAGCAGGAAGTGCGGCGGTGGGACGCGCGGTGACAACCCCTCGCCCCCCGGGACCCGCCGGCCTGGGCAGAGGTCAGTGAGGCCGCTGCGCGACAGCTCCGAGCCCGTGCCTTTCGCTTTCTCCCGCCCAGCAAGTGAGAGGATAAATCACGGGGCCGGGGCAGTGCACCCCCAGCAACCGCGCACCCCGCGCACAGACCCCCGCTACACGCGCGTCCCAGGCGGGGTCGACCCAGACGAGTCACGGGCCGGCGCACAGCCCCACTAGCAGGGCAGCCAGGACCTAAGCGCGGGTCCACGCAGCCACCTAGATAAGTGACAAAACACTCCTCCCTGGCCAATGGGGAGCGAGCTGTGCAGAGAGGGCGGGGCCTTAGGTAACAGAGGGAGGTTGGGTCGGGCGGCGCTGGGACTGGGCATGCGGGGTCTCGCGAGAGGACCGGAGCCAAGAGCTGGCCGGATCCTGGCCTCCTACAAGACGCAGCTCAACGTCCACCTGGAGTCTGCTCTACAGGACACGCTTTTCAGAAGCCCAGAACTCAGGCTTTTAGGCCAGAGAGGGAGAGACAGGCTTGCTTTCCAAAAAGGGAAACTGAGGTCCAAGGAAACTGCTGCCCAAGTCACGTAGTCCCATTCACTCGTTCACCTTGTCATTCAGCAAAGATTTGGAAGCACGTATGGTGGGCGTTAGGAGTGAAGTAGGGCCGGGCGCGGTGGCTCGCGCCTGTAATCCCAGCACTTTGTGGGGCCAAGGCAGGTGGATCACTTGAGGCCAGGAGTTCGAAACCAGCCTGGCCAACAAGATGAAACTCCATCTCTGCTAAAAATACAAAAACTTAGCCGATCGTGGTCGCGCGTACCTGTGGTCCCAGCTACTGGGAAGGCTGAGGCAGGAGAATCGTTTGAACCCGGGAGGAGGAGGTTACAGTGAGCTGAGATGGTGCCATTGCATGCGCTCCAGCCTGGGGGACAGAGTGAGACTCTGTCTCCAAAATAATAATAATAATAATAATAATATAATAGATGGGAAGTAGAAGCGAACTTAGGCCTTCCCTGAAGGAGCTCGGCCAAGGAGTAACTGAAATGTCTCTGCATCTCTTTAAGGTCTGATAAAGGAACCAGGAGTGAGAACTAATCACTTCCCTTTCCTGCCTCAGAGCTTTCATGTGTTTGCTGTTCCTCGCCTGAAATGCCAACTACCAATCGTATTCATTTATTTATAGAAATGAGGCCTAACTATATCGCCCAGGCTGATCTCAAACTCCTGGCCTCAAGCTATCCTCTCGTCTCAGCCTCTCAAAGTGTTGGGATTACAGGCATGAACCACTGTCCCCAGCCCTGATCCTCTTTAAAACCTCTTTCCTCATCTTCTTTGAGCTTCTTGCATCCTGTGACTCCACACCCTTGGTTTTCCTGGACCTCCATAGCTGCTCCTCTGTGGGTCCCGGGGACCCACCCCCTTCTCTGCCCAACTTGTATATGTCTGGGCTCAGGCCAAATGCCCTTCCATTTGCAGTGGGCACTGCCACAGGAAATCTCATGCCCTTCCGGGCTTCACAAACTATCCACATGCTCTGCTGCCTGCCAGAGACATCCATCCCAGTCAGATGCCCAGCCCTCACCTTTCCCAAAGCCCCAATTGGACACAGGGAAGCATCTCAAATTTTCCGTGGGCCAAAACAGAGTGCTTTATTAGTGCCCTAACTTGCTCATCCATATTCTTGTGATTCTCTGTAAACAGCTCCTCCATCCACCCAACTGCAGAGGTGAAAATCTCAAATCCTCCTCCAGTCCTTCCTCCCCGAACCTCTCATGCAGCCCTCTGCCTTCCTAGGACGCTGAGCACCCCTCACTCCCAGCGCTAGCTGGGGTGCTGTCTGAGTGGCTGCCACCCACTTGGCATGAAGTGTGACCTCTCGCCTGGTGTAGTGGCGTACGCCTGTAGTCACAGCACTTTGGGAGGCTGAGGCGGGTAGGTCACTTGAGCCCAGGAGACTGGGTCCAGCCAGGACAATATGGTGAAACTAAAATACGACAATTAGCCAGGCATGGCAATACATGCCTATCATCCCAGCTACCCTACCCAGGAGGCTGAGGCAGGAAAATTGCTTGAACGTGGGAGGCAGAGGTTGCAGTGAGCCAAGGTCTCACCACTGAACTCCAGCCTGCTCAACAGAGCGAGACTCTGTCACAAATTAAAAAAAAAAACAGAAGAAGAAGAGGGAGGAGGAGGAGGAGGAGGAGGAGGTGGAGGAGGGGGAGGAGAAGGAGAAGTAGTAGTGTGACCTCTCTAAGGCAAGGCAGTGTCCCACTCTGATTCACTTCCATGTGTAAAACAGGACCTGCACCCTGCAGGCACTCACTCAGGGAGGCTGCTGGGATGGGTGGATGGACAGTTAAGGTCTTCATGGTGGCTGGGGCTCAACCCCATCCCCATTGCTCTTTCCACACACACCTGCACACTCATCACTCCCACGCTCACACCCACCACTGAAAGCCTCGCCGCTAATTTGATTTGCCTAACAGGGTCCCCAGATGAACAACACATGCTTCCCTACCTCTCCCCTGCTAGGGCCCCACCGTGTTCTGGGATGTACTCAGGGATCAGGAGAACAAAACCTCAAGGAGTGAAAGGACATTCCAGGGTGCAGGCCTCTGCATCCTCCCCATGCCCTAACCCCTGCCTGACACACCCTCACCCCTGTAACTGGCCAGCTCCTACCAAGCTTTAAAGTTTCACCAAGTTCAGTGGTGGCAGCCACACCCTAAGGTGACTGACTCCCCCAATGACCTATGCCCTTACATAGTCTTCCTGACCTTGGGTACGAAGAAAACCGGTGACTGGCTTCTAAAGCACAGAGCCTGGCAAAGTAAAGGGATATCACTATCACAGTTCATCACCTTCGCACACTAGAGAGAAAGGTTTCACCTGCATGGGCTGTAGGAGAGAGCTGCTGGGCTGAGGTCACCCACCAGGATCCGGGCTCAAGCTGGCGCCACAACACGCCCCCCGGTGGCTGAGGGCCCCCGATCGCCGGGGGGTGACCCACCTCCCGCGATCCGGGCCCCCAGCAGCCGACACGCCCCGCCTGTATTGGGAGTCATATCGTACTCTTCCCCCTGAATATTATTTACATTATCCCAGGTGTGTGTCTACTCCCAGCCATATTGACTGTCTCATCCTCCCCTCTCGGGCAGAAATTTGAAACAATGTCACTGGGTGCGTGTACACCTTTGGTGATGTTTAAAGTAATATCATCCTCTCCCCGGTGGATATCAGGAACAAGTCTATTAATTATTGATATTAATAAATATAATGAATATTAATATTAATAATCGATATTAATGATCACAATAAACTTCGTAAAAATTGATAGTGGAGTAAAATGTTAACGATTTGGAATGGTAATTAATATTAATATCACAATTAATAATCAAATAAGGATATCCACCATGAATGTTACTTAAATCAATACAAATTGCTGCCGGTAAGAAAATAATGATTAGTATTACAGACTAATAATATTGTCCAATGACGTTAATATTAATAATTAATACTAAGCGTGTATAATAAGGTATTTATATAATTCTCGAAATTAACAATGGAACTATTATTAGTACCATTAATAATTATTAAAAAGGATCATTGATGCTTAATAACCACATTATTACTCCTAATACCACAGGCAGTGTACACGTACCTGTGGGCCGCCAGTCCCCGCCACAGCCCCACCTCCAGCAGCGAGGCGGACCTCGAAACGCAGGGGGCCTGGGAGACTCCAGGCCCCCGCGATCCGGGGCCCCCAGCCGCCGCCCCGCCACGACCCACGGCGGCTGGCGGACCCCGACCGCCGGGCCTGGGGGACCAGGCCCCCGCGATCCGGGGCCCCCCAGCCGCCGCCCCAGCCACGCCCCCACGGCGGCTGGCGGACCCCGACCGCCGGGGCCTGGGGGACCCAGGCCCCCGCGATCCGGGGCCCCCAGCCGCCGCCCCAGCCACGCCCCCACGGCGGCTGGCGGACCCCGACCCAGGCATTGGGGCTCATATCACTCTCTTCCCCGTATATATTAATTACATCATCCCATGTGTGTATCTACTCCCAGCCATATTGCCGGTCTCATCCTCCCCTCTCGAGCAGAAATTTGAAACAACGTCACTGGATGCGTGTACACATTTTATGATGTTTAAAGTAATATCCTCCTCTACCGCGTGAATATCAGGAACAAGTCTATTAATGGTTAATATTAATAAATATAATAAATATTAATACTAGTTATCGATTTTCATGATCACAATAAACTTCGTAAAAATTGATAGTGGATTAAAATGTTAACGATTTGGAATGGTAATTAATATTAATATCACCATTAATAATCAAATAATGATATCCGCCATAAATGTTACTTAAAGGAATACAAAGTGATGCTGGTAAGAAAATCATGATTACTGCGCCGGGCGCGGTGGCTCAAGCTTGTAATCCCAGCACTTTGGGAGGCCGAGATGGGCGGATCACGAGGTCAGGAGATCGAGACCATCCTGGCTAACACCGTGAAACGCTGTCTCTACTTAAAAATACAAAAAACTAGCCGGGCGACGAGGCCGGCGCCTGTAGTCCCAGCTACTCTGGAGGCTGAGGCAGGAGAATGGCATAAACCCTGGAAGCGGAGCTTGCAGTGAGCTGAGATCCGGTCACTGCAGTCCAGCCTGGGTGGCAGAGCAAGACTCCGTCTCAAAAAAAAAAAAAAAAAAAAATTGTGCCAAGTTTATTTAAAAGAGATTTTTCTCTTGATTTTCAGAGGTCAGATTATGTCTTCCATTGCTGTTATTTTAGTTTAATTTCATTTTATTATATGTAAATATGTTGCATATTCTTTTTTAAAAACGTGAGATTTTTTCTCTCTCTTATTACACAAACTTTGTATGCAGCGTTCAATATGCACTTTAAAAATAAATATTTTGTTTCAGGGCATGGTGCTTTCACACATGCAACCTTAGAGTAATTTTAAATTCCATTCCACTTTCACCATTCCTGAACTGCTTTGAATATATTGGATGTTGGAAGCCATGAGAGGTTTTGACTTGCAATCCAGTCAA
>NW_022681298.1:0-11811 GCF_009764315.1 Trachypithecus francoisi | reverse complement strand
ACTCTGTGTGATGAAGTCACACATCAGAAAGCAATCTCTCAGAAAGCTTCTCTCTAGTTATTATCTCAGGATACTTCCTTTTTCACAATGGGCCCCTATGGGCTCCCAAATATCACCTTGCAGATTCCACGAAAAGAGTGTTAGCAAACTGCTTCCTGAGGACTAAGTTGTAACTCTGTGAGATGAATTCACAGATCACAAGGAAGTTTCTCAGAAAGCCTCTTTCTCGTTTGAAACGGAGGATCTTTTCTTTGGCCCCTGGTCTTCCAAGGGAACCCAAATATCAGTTCTCAGATTCCACACAAACAGGGCTAGCCAACGGCCCCACGAAATAGAGCTGTAACTTAGTGGTTTGAAGTCACACATCACAAAGCGGTTTCTCAGAAAGCGTCTTTCTTTTGGAAGAGGAGGTTATTTGTGGTCTCGGAGCGCCATCGTGTGTCCTGTTGCAGAGTCTGCGAAAACTCGGTTAGCAAGCTTCTCAGTGAAAAGAGTGATGGAACTCTGAGGGTTGAATTCACCCACAGCAAAGAAGTCTCGGCTGGGCGCGGTGGCTCAAGCCTGTAATCCCAGCACTTTGGGAGGCGAGACGGGCGGATCACGAGGTCAGGAGATCGAGACCATCCTGGCTAATACGGTGAAACCCCGTCTTACTAAAAAATACAAAAAACTAGCCGGGCGACGAGGCGGGCGCCTGTAGTCCTAGCTACTCGGGAGGCTGAGACAGGAGAATGGCGTGAAGCTGGGAGGCGGAGCTTACAGTGAGCTGAGAGCCGGCCACTGCACTCCAGCCTGGGCGGCAGAGCAAGACTCCGTCTCAAAAAAAAAAAAAAAAAAAAAAAAGAAGTCTCTGAGAAGGCTACGCTGCAGGTTTGTCTGAGGTTACTTCCTTATTCACCTTGGGATTCAATGAGATCCAAGACATCACTTATGAGATTCCACAAAATGAGTGCTAGGAAACTCCCCCATTCAAAGGGGGTATAACACTGTGCAATCAATTCACCCATCACAAAGGAGTTTCTCAGAAAGCTTCTTTCTGGTTTTTAACGGATGAAATTTCCTTCATCAGCGTAGGCCTCAATGCGATCCAAAGGAGCCCTTCTCAGGTTCCTCAAAGACAGTGTTAATGGCCTGCTCCATGAATCATAAGTGTAACTCTGTGAGATGAATTCACACATCACCAAGAAGTTTCTAAGAAAGCTTCTTTCTAGTTTTCATCTGAGGTTATTTCCTTTGTCACCATAAGCTTCATTGCGCCAAGAAGTATCCCAATGCAGATTTCAAGAAAACTGTGTTAGCAAACTCTACACTGAAGAGAATAGTGTAATTCTGTGAGTTGCATTCGTACATCGAAGTGCATTTTCCCAGAAGGCTTCTTTCCAGTTTTTATCTGAAGAGATTTTCTTTTTCACCATAGCCCTCAATGAGCTCCCAACTATCACTTTGCAGAATGCACGACAAAAGTGTTAGCAAACTGTTCCAAGAAGGGAAGGGTGGAACTCTGTGTGATGAAGTCACACATCAGAAAGCAATCTCTCAGAAAGCTTCTCTCTAGTTATTACCTGATGATATTTCCTTTTTCTCCATGGGCCCCTATGGGCTCCCAAATATCACCTTGCAGATTCCACGAAAAGAGTGTTAGCAAACTGCTTCCTGAGGACTAAGTTGTAACTCTGTGAGATGAATTCACAGATCACAAGGAAGTTTCTCAGAAAGCCTCTTTCTCGTTTGAAACGGAGGATCTTTTCTTTGGCCCCTGGTCTTCCAAGGGAACCCAAATATCAGTTCTCAGATTCCACACAAACAGGGCTAGCCAACGGCCCCACGAAATAGAGCTGTAACTTAGTGGTTTGAAGTCACACATCACAAAGCGGTTTCTCAGAAAGCTTCTTTCTTTTGGAAGAGGAGGTTATTTGTGGTCTCGGAGCGCCATCGTGTGTCCTGTTGCAGAGTCTGCAAAAACTCGGTTAGCAAGCTTCTCAGTGAAAAGAGTGATGGAACTCTGAGGGTTGAATTCACCCACAGCAAAGAAGTCTCTGAGAAGGCTTCGCTGCAGGTTTGTCTGAGGTGACTTCCTTATTCACCTTGGGATTCAATGAGATCCAAGACATCACTTATGAGATTCCACAAAATGAGTGCTAGGAAACTCCCCCATTCAAAGGGGGTATAACACTGTGAAATCAATTCACCCATCACAAAGGAGTTTCTCAGAAAGCTTCTTTCTGGTTTTTAACGGATGAAATTTCCTTCATCAGCGTAGGCCTCAATGCGATCCAAAGTAGCCCTTCTCAGGTTCCTCAAAGACAGTGTTAATGGCCTGCTCCATGAATCATAAGTGTAACTCTGTGAGATGAATTCACACATCACCAAGAAGTTTCTAAGAAAGCTTCTTTCTAGTTTTCATCTGAGGTTATTTCCTTTGTCACCATAAGCTTCATTGCGCCAAGAAGTATCCCAATGCAGATTTCAAGAAAACTGTGTTAGCAAACTCTACACTGAAGAGAATAGTGTAATTCTGTGAGTTGCATTCGTACATCGAAGTGCATTTTCCCAGAAGGCTTCTTTCCAGTTTTTATCTGAAGAGATTTTCTTTTTCACCATAGCCCCAATGAGCTCCCAACTATCACTTTGCAGAATGCACGACAAAAGTGTTAGCAAACTGTTCCAAGAAGGGAAGGGTGGAACTCTGTGTGATGAAGTCACACATCAGAAAGCAATCTCTCAGAAAGCTTCTCTCTAGTTATTATCTCAGGATACTTCCTTTTTCTCCATGGGCCCCTATGGGCTCCCAAATATCACCTTGCAGATTCCACGAAAAGAGTGTTAGCAAACTGCTTCGTGAGGACTAAGTTGTAACTGTGTGAGATGAATTCACAGATCACAAAGAAGTTTCTCAGAAAGCTTCCTTCACGTTTTGAACTGGTGATATTTCCTTTATCAGCGTAGGCCTCAATGCGATCCAAAGGAGCCCTTCTCAGGTTCCTCAAAGACAGTGTTAACGCACTGCTCCACGAAACATAAGTGTAACTCTGTGAGATGAATTCACACATCACCAAGAAGTTTCTAAGAAAGCTTCTTTCTAGTTTTCATCTGAGGTTATTTCCTTTGTCACCATAAGCTTCATTGCGCCAAGAAGTATCCCATTGCAGATTTCAAGAAAACTGTGTCAGCAAACTCTACACTGAAGAGAATAGTGTAATTCTGTGAGTTGCATTCGTACATCGAAGTGCATTTTCCCAGAAGGCTTCTTTCCAGTTTTTATCTGAAGAGATTTTCTTTTTCACCATAGCCCTCAATGAGCTCCCAACTATCACTTTGCAGAATGCACGACAAAAGTGTTAGCAAACTGTTCCAAGAAGGGAAGGGTGGAACTCTGTGTGATGAAGTCACACATCAGAAAGCAATCTCTCAGAAAGCTTCTCTCTAGTTATTATCTCAGGATACTTCCTTTTTCACAATGGGCCCCTATGGGCTCCCAAATATCACCTTGCAGATTCCACGAAAAGAGTGTTAGCAAACTGCTTCCTGAGGACTAAGTTGTAACTCTGTGAGATGAATTCACAGATCACAAGGAAGTTTCTCAGAAAGCCTCTTTCTCGTTTTAAACGGAGGATCTTTTCTTTGGCCCCTGGTCTTCAAGGGGAACCCAAATATCAGTTCTCAGATTCCACACAAACAGGGCTAGCCAACGGCCCCACGAACTAGAGCTGTAACTCAGTGGTTTGAAGTCACACATCACAAAGCGGTTTCTCAGAAAGCTTCTTTCTTTTGGAAGAGGAGGTTATTTGTGGTCTCGGAGCGCCACCGTGTGTCCTGTTGCAGAGTCTGCAAAAACTCGGTTAGCAAGCTTCTCAGTGAAAAGAGTGATGGAACTCTGAGGGTTGAATTCACCCACAGCAAAGAAGTCTCTGAGAAGGCTTCGCTGCAGGTTTGTCTGAGGTGACTTCCTTATTCACCTTGGGATTCAATGAGATCCAAGACATCACTTATGAGATTCCACAAAATGAGTGCTAGGAAACTCCCCCATTCAAAGGGGGTATAACACTGTGCAATCAATTCACCCATCACAAAGGAGTTTCTCAGAAAGCTTCTTTCTGGTTTTTAACGGATGAAATTTCCTTCATCAGCGTAGGCCTCAATGCGATCCAAAGGAGCCCTTCTCAGGTTCCTCAAAGACAGTGTTAATGGCCTGCTCCATGAATCATAAGTGTAACTCTGTGAGATGAATTCACACATCACCAAGAAGTTTCTAAGAAAGCTTCTTTCTAGTTTTCATCTGAGGTGATTTCCTTTGTCACCATAAGCTCATTGCGCCAAGAAGTATCCCAATGCAGATTGCAAGAAAACTGTGTCAGCAAACTCTACATAGAAAGAATAGTGTAATTCTGTGAGTTGCATTCGTACATCGAAGTGCATTTTCCAGAAGGCTTCTTTCCAGTTTTTATCTGAAGAGATTTTCTTTTTCACCATAGCCCCCAATCAGCTCCCAAATATCACTTTGCAGAATGCACGACAAAAGTGTTAGCAAACTGTTCCAAGAAGGGAAGGGTGGAACTCTGTGTGATGAAGTCACACATCAGAAAGCAATCTCTCAGAAAGCTTCTCTCTACTTATTACCTGATGATATTTCCTTTTTCTCCATGGGCCCCTATGGGCTCCCAAATATCACCTTGCAGATTCCACGAAAAGAGTGTTAGCAAACTGCTTCGTGAGGACTAAGTTGTAACTGTGTGAGATGAATTCACAGATCACAAAGAAGTTTCTCAGAAAGCTTCCTTCACGTTTGAACTGATGATATTTCCTTTATCAGCGTAGGCCTCAATGCGATCCAAAGAGCCCTTCTCAGGTTCCTCAAAGACAGTGTTAACGTACTGCCCACGAAACATAAGTGTAACTCTGTGAGATGAATTCACACATCACCAAGAAGTTTCTAAGAAAGCTTCTTTCTAGTTTTCATCTGAGGTTATTTCCTTTGTCACCATAAGCTTCATTGCGCCAAGAAGTATCCCAATGCAGATTTCAAGAAAACTGTGTCAGCAAACTCTACACTGAAGAGAATAGTGTAATTCTGTGAGTTGCATTCGTACATCGAAGTGCATTTTCCCAGAAGGCTTCTTTCCAGTTTTTATCTGAAGAGATTTTCTTTTTCACCATAGCCCTCAATGAGCTCCCAACTATCACTTTGCAGAATGCACGACAAAAGTGTTAGCAAACTGTTCCAAGAAGGAAGGGGGGAACTCTGTGTGATGAAGTCACACATCAGAAAGCAATCTCTCAGAAAGCTTCTCTCTAGTTATTATCTCAGGATACTTCCTTTTTCACAATGGGCCCCTATGGGCTCCCAAATATCACCTTGCAGATTCCACGAAAAGAGTGTTAGCAAACTGCTTCCTGAGGACTAAGTTGTAACTCTGTGAGATGAATTCACAGATCCAAGGAAGTTTCTCAGAAAGCCTCTTTCTCGTTTGAAACGGGGGGATCTTTTCTTTGGCCCCTGGTCTTCCAAGGGAACCCAAATATCGTTCTCAGATTCCACACAAACAGGGCTAGCCAACGGCCCCACGAATAGAGCTGTAACTCAGTGGTTTGAATCACACATCACAAAGCGGTTCTCAGAAAGCGTCTTTCTTTTGGAAGAGGAGGTTATTTGTGGTCTCGGAGGCGCCATCGTGTGTCCTGTTGCAGATCTGCGAAAACTCGGTTAGCAAGCTGCTCAGTGAAAAGAGTGATGGAACTCTGAGGGTTGAATTCACCCACAGCAAAGAAGTCTCTGAGAAGGCTTCGCTGCAGGTTTGTCTGAGGTGACTTCCTTATTCACCTTGGGATTCAATGAGATCCAAGACATCACTTATGAGATTCCACAAAATGAGTGCTAGGAAACTCCCCCATTCAAAGGGGGTATAACACTGTGCAATCAATTCACCCATCACAAAGGAGTTTCTCAGAAAGCTTCTTTCTGGTTTTTAACGGATGAAATTTCCTTCATCAGCGTAGGCCTCAATGCGATCCAAAGGAACCCTTCTCAGGTTCCTCAAAGACAGTGTTAATGGCCTGCTCCATGAATCATAAGTGTAACTCTGTGAGATGAATTCACACATCACCAAGAAGTTTCTAAGAAAGCTTCTTTCTAGTTTTCATCTGAGGTTATTTCCTTTGTCACCATAAGCTTCATTGCGCCAAGAAGTATCCCAATGCAGATTTCAAGAAAACTGTGTCAGCAAACTCTACACTGAAGAGAATAGTGTAATTCTGTGAGTTGCATTCGTACATCGAAGTGCATTTTCCCAGAAGGCTTCTTTCCAGTTTTTATCTGAAGAGATTTTCTTTTTCACCATAGCCCCCAATCAGCTCCCAAATATCACTTTGCAGAATGCACGACAAAAGTGTTAGCAAACTGTTCCAAGAAGGGAAGGGTGGAACTCTGTGTGATGAAGTCACACATCAGAAAGCAATCTCTCAGAAGAAGTCTCTCTACTTATTACCTGATGATATTTCCTTTTTCTCCATGGGCCCCTATGGGCTCCCAAATATCACCTTGCAGATTCCACGAAAAGAGTGTTAGCAAACTGCTTCGTGAGGACTAAGTTGTAACTGTGTGAGATGAATTCACAGATCACAAAGAAGTTTCTCAGAAAGCTTCCTTCACGTTTTGAACTGATGATATTTCCTTTATCAGCGTAGGCCTCAATGCGATCCAAAGGAGCCCTTCTCAGGTTCCTCAAAGACAGTGTTAACGCACTGCTCCACGAAACATAAGTGTAACTCTGTGAGATGAATTCACACATCACCAAGAAGTTTCTAAGAAAGCTTCTTTCTAGTTTTCATCTGAGGTTATTTCCTTTGTCACCATAAGCTTCATTGCGCAAAGAAGTATCCCATTGCAGATTTCAAGAAAACCGTGTTAGCAAACTCTACACTGAAGAGAATAGTGTAATTCTGGGAGTTGCATTCGTACATCGAAGTGCATTTTCCCAGAAGGCTTCTTTCCACTTTTTATCTGAAGAGATTTTCTTTTTCACCATAGCCCTCAATGAGCTCCCAACTATCACTTTGCAGAATGCACGACAAAAGTGTTAGCAAACTGTTCCAAGAAGGGAAGGGTGGAACTCTGTGTGATGAAGTCACACATCAGAAAGCAATCTCTCAGAAAGCTTCTCTCTAGTTATTATCTCAGGATACTTCCTTTTTCTCCATGGGCCCCTATGGGCTCCCAAATATCACCTTGCAGATTCCACGAAAAGAGTGTTAGCAAACTGCTTCCTGAGGACTAAGTTGTAACTCTGTGAGATGAATTCACAGATCACAAGGAAGTTTCTCAGAAAGCCTCTTTCTCGTTTGAAACGGAGGATCTTTTCTTTGGCCCCTGGTCTTCCAAGGGAACCCAAATATCAGTTCTCAGATTCCACACAAACAGGGCTAGCCAACGGCCCCACGAAATAGAGCTGTAACTCAGTGGTTTGAAGTCACACATCACAAAGCGGTTTCTCAGAAAGCGTCTTTCTTTTGGAAGAGGAGGTTATTTGTGGTCTCGGAGCGCCATCGTGTGTCCTGTTGCAGAGTCTGCGAAAACTCGGTTAGCAAGCTTCTCAGTGAAAAGAGTGATGGAACTCTGAGGGTTGAATTCACCCACAGCAAAGAAGTCTCTGAGAAGGCTTCGCTGCAGGTTTGTCTGAGGTGACTTCCTTATTCACCTTGGGATTCAATGAGATCCAAGACATCACTTATGAGATTCCACAAAATGAGTGCTAGGAAACTCCCCCATTCAAAGGGGGTATAACACTGTGAAATCAATTCACCCATCACAAAGGAGTTTCTCAGAAAGCTTCTTTCTGGTTTTTAACGGATGAAATTTCCTTCATCAGCGTAGGCCTCAATGCGATGCAAGGTAGCCCTTCTCAGGTTCCTCAAAGACAGTGTTAATGGCCTGCTCCATGAATCATAAGTGTAACTCTGTGAGAGAAATTCACACATCACCAGAAGTTTCTAAGAAAGCTTCTTTCTAGTTTTCATCTGAGGTTATTTCCTTTGTCACACATAAGCTTCATTGCGCCAAGAAGTATCCCAATGCAGATTTCAAGAAAACTGTGTCAGCAAACTCTACACTGAAGAGAATAGTGTAATTCTGTGAGTTGCATTCGTACATCGAAGTGCATTTTCCCAGAAGGCTTCTTTCCAGTTTTTATCTGAAGAGATTTTCTTTTTCACCATAGCCCCCAATGAGCTCCCAACTATCACTTTGCAGAATGCACGACAAAAGTGTTAGCAAACTGTTCCAAGAAGGGAAGGGTGGAACTCTGTGTGATGAAGTCACACATCAGAAAGCAATCTCTCAGAAAGCTTCTCTCTAGTTATTATCTCAGGATACTTCCTTTTTCTCCATGGGCCCCTATGGGCTCCCAAATATCACCTTGCAGATTCCACGAAAAGAGTGTTAGCAAACTGCTTCGTGAGGACTAAGTTGTAACTGTGTGAGATGAATTCACAGATCACAAAGAAGTTTCTCAGAAAGCTTCCTTCACGTTTTGAACTGATGATATTTCCTTTATCAGCGTAGGCCTCAATGCGATCCAAAGGAGCCCTTCTCAGGTTCCTCAAAGACAGTGTTAATGGCCTGCTCCATGAATCATAAGTGTAACTCTGTGAGATGAATTCACACATCACCAAGAAGTTTCTAAGAAAGCTTCTTTCTAGTTTTCATCTGAGGTTATTTCCTTTGTCACCATAAGCTTCATTGCGCCAAGAAGTATCCCAATGCAGATTTCAAGAAAACTGTGTCAGCAAACTCTACACTGAAGAGAATAGTGTAATTCTGTGAGTTGCATTCGTACATCGAAGTGCATTTTCCCAAGGCTTCTTTCCAGTTTTTATCTGAAGAGATTTTCTTTTTCACCATACCCCCAATGAGCTCCCAACTATCACTTTGCAGATGCACGACAAAAGTGTTAGCAAACTGTTCCAGAAGGGAAGGGTGAACTCTGTGTGATGAAGTCACACATCAGAAAGCAATCTCTCAGAAAGCTTCTCTCTAGTTATTATCTCAGGATACTTCCTTTTCCTCCATGGGCCCCTATGGGCTCCCAAATATCACCTTGCAGATTCCACGAAAAGAGTGTTAGCAACTGCTTCCTGAGGACTAAGTTGTAACTCTGTGAGATGAATTCACAGATCACAAGGAAGTTTCTCAGAAAGCCTCTTTCTCGTTTGAAACGGAGGATCTTTTCTTTGGCCCCTGGTCTTCCAAGGGAACCCAAATATCAGTTCTCAGATTCCACACAAACAGGGCTAGCCAACGGCCCCACGAAATAGAGCTGTAACTTAGTGGTTTGAAGTCACACATCACAAAGCGGTTTCTCAGAAAGCTTCTTTCTTTTGGAAGAGGAGGTTATTTGTGGTCTCGGAGCGCCATCGTGTGTCCTGTTGCAGAGTCTGCAAAAACTCGGTTAGCAAGCTTCTCAGTGAAAAGAGTGATGGAACTCTGAGGGTTGAATTCACCCACAGCAAAGAAGTCTCTGAGAAGGCTTCGCTGCAGGTTTGTCTGAGGTGACTTCCTTATTCACCTTGGGATTCAATGAGATCCAAGACCACTTATGAGATTCCACAAAATGAGTGCTAGGAAACTCCCCCATTCAAAGGGGGTAAAACACTGTGAAATCAATTCACCCATCACAAAGGAGTTTCTCAGAAGCTTCTTTCTGGTTGTTAACGGATGAATTTCCTTCATCAGCGTAGGCCTCAATGCGATCGAAAGTAGCCCTTCTCAGGTTCCTCAAAGACAGTGTTAATGCCTGCTCCATGAATCATAAGTGTACTCTGTGAGATGAATTCACACATCACCAAGAAGTTTCTAAGAAAGCTTCTTTCTAGTTTTCATCTGAGGTTATTTCCTTTGTCACCATAAGCTTCATTGCGCCAAGAAGTATCCCATGCAGATTTCAAGAAAACTGTGTTAGCAAACTCTACACAGAAAGAATAGTGTAATTCTGTGAGTTGCATTCGTACATCGAAGTGCATTTTCCCAGAAGGCTTCTTTCCAGTTTTTATCTGAAGAGATTTTCTTTTTCACCATAGCCCCCAATGAGCTCCCAACTATCACTTTGCAGAATGCACGACAAAAGTGTTAGCAAACTGTTCCAAGAAGGAAGGGTGGAACTCGTGTGATGAAGTCACACATCAGAAGCAATCTCTCAGAAAGCTTCTCTCTAGTTATTATCTCAGGATACTTCCTTTTTCACAATGGCCCCTATGGGCTCCCAATATCACCTTGCAGATTCCACGAAAAGAGTGTTAGCAAACTGCTTCGTGAGGACTAAGTTGTAACTGTGTGAGATGAATTCACAGATCACAAGAAGTTTCTCAGAAAGCTTCCTTCACGTTTTGAACTGATGATATTTCCTTTATGAGCGTAGGCCTCAATGCGATCCAAAGGAGCCCTTCTCAGGTTCCTCAAAGACAGTGTTAACGCACTGCTCCACGAAACATAAGTGTAACTCTGTGAGATGAATTCACACATCACCAAGAAGTTTCTAAGAAAGCTTCTTTCTAGTTTTCATCTGAGGTTATTTCCTTTGTCACCATAAGCTTCATTGCGCCAAGAAGTATCCCAATGCAGATTTCAAGAAAACTGTGTTAGCAAACTCTACACTGAAGAGAATAGTGTAATTCTGTGAGTTGCATTCGTACATCGAAGTGCATTTTCCCAGAAGGCTTCTTTCCAGTTTTTATCTGAAGAGATTTTCTTTTTCACCATAGCCCCCAATGAGCTCCCAACTATCACTTTGCAGAATGCACGACAAAAGTGTTAGCAAACTGTTCCAAGAAGGGAAGGGTGGAACTCTGTGTGATGAAGTCACACATCAGAAAGCAATCTCTCAGAAAGCTTCTCTATAGTTATTATCTCAGGATACTTCCTTTTTCTCCATGGGCCCCTATGGGCTCCCAAATATCACCTTGCAGATTCCACGAAAAGAGTGTTAGCAAACTGCTTCGTGAGGAATAAGTTGTAACTGTGTGAGATGAATTCACAGATCACAAAGAAGTTTCTCAAAGCTTCCTCACGTTTTGAACTGATGATATTTCCTTTATGAGCGTAGGCCTCAATGCGATCCAAAGGAGCCCTTCTCAGTTTCCTCAAAGACAGTGTTAACGCACTGCTCCACGAACATAATTGTAACTCTGTGAGATGAATTCACACATCACCAAGAAGTTTCTAAGAAAGCTTCTTCTAGTTTTCATCTGAGGTTATTTCCTTTGTCACCATAAGCTTCATTGCGCCAAGAAGCATCCCATTGCAGATTTCAAGAAAACTGTGTCAGCAAACTCTACACTGAAGAGAATAGTGTAATTCTGTGAGTTGCATTCGTACATCGAAGTGCATTTTCCCAGAAGGCTTCTTTCGTTTTTATCTGAAGAGATTTTCTTTTTCACCATAGCCCTCAGAGCTCCCAACTATCACTTTGCAGAATGCACGACAAAAGTGTTAGCAAACTGTTCCAAGAAGGGAAGGGTGGAACTCTGTGTGATGAACTCACACATCAGAAAGCAATCTCTCAGAAAGCTTCTCTCTAGTTATTATCTCAGGATACTTCCTTTTTCACAATGGGCCCCTGGGCTCCAAATATCACCTTGCAGATTCCACGAAAAGAGTGTTAGCAAACTGCTTCCTGAGGACTATGTTGTAACTCTTTTTTTTTTTTTTTTTTTTTTTTTTCTTTTTTTTTTTTTTCTATGTTTTTTTTTTTTTTTTTTTTTTTTTTATTATACTTTAAGTTCTAGGGTACATGTGCATGACGTTTATCATGTATAACTCCCCAA
>NW_022681297.1:0-11861 GCF_009764315.1 Trachypithecus francoisi | reverse complement strand
TGGCTATACATCTAAAGGTTTCCAAGACTTTTGCCTAAAATTACAAATAAAACATACTACTGGTATCCCATATAATCCTCAAGGACAAGGAATCGTTGAAAGAGCTCACTTATCCTTAAAAATACCATTGAAAAGATAAAGAAGGGGGAATGGTACCCTACTAAGGGACCCCCTAGAAATATTCTTAATCACACACTTTATTTTGAATTTTTTAAATTTAGATGAGCTGAATAAAAAGCGGCTGATCGATTTTAGCATTCTGACTCTAAAAACAATTTGCCATGGTTAAGTGGAAAGACCCATTAGACAACACATGGCATGGTCCAGACCCAGTGTTAATTTGGGGGAGAGGCTCCGTTTGTGTTTTTTCCCAAAATCATGACGCAGCCAGATGGCTACCAGAGCGATTGGTAAAACAGGTACCTAACAATAACCAACCCAGGAATAACTCTCTCCCTGAGAGTACCTTTCTTTCTTACAAAGATGAACTCCAATTACAAACTCCTTTGGATTCTCGTGCTGACTTGCAAGGCATTCCAAGTTCATGCCGGTTTTGGTGATCCACGTGAAGCTCTTATGATCATACAACAACGACATGGTAAGCCTTGTGATTGCGCTGGGGGATATTTCGCCAGCCCACCTAATCCTTATATCACAACTGTATCTTGCTCCTCTCACACAGCATACCTGCCGTCTAATTCCCTTAGTGGAGGTGTGTATTAACCCGAGAATATCTAGTGGAGGGGATAACATAACCTGCCCTTGTACCACATTTTGGGACTCTATACACAGCTCCTGTTTCACCGCTTATCAGAAATGTACCTCTGGCGGTAAAACATACTACACTGCTACCTTAACAAGTACTAGAGACCCTACTATAGGGGCCAGCAATGTCCCTACAGTATTAGGAAATACCAACAACCTCATATCAGCTGGCTGTACTGGTACAGTAGGGCAGCCTGTCTGCTGGAATGTTAACCCCCCTCTTCATATCTCTGATGGAGGAGGACCACAAGACAAGGCCCGAGAAATTATGGTACAAAAAAACTTGAGGAATTGCAAAAGTCCTTGTACCCGGAAATTTATTACCACCCCTTGGCCTTGCCCAAAACTCGAGGGAGAGAAAAAATTGATGCCCAGACTTTTGACCTCCTCACTGTTACACATAGTCTGCTCAATAATTCCAACTCTGGTCTAGCCAGTGATTGCTGGCTGTGCTTACCATTGGGAGATCCTGTTCCTCTTGCCATACCCAGTAATGACTCAAGCTATACACCCAATACTTCCTGCGCCATCATTCCTCCCCTTCGAGTACAGCCCCTCGAATTCTCTAACTCCTCTTGTATCTACTCTCCGCCTCTCAACAATTCCTACGACATTGACGTAGGCATAGCTGAGTTTACTAATTGCCCTATTATCACTAATGTTTCTCATTCGCTGTGCGCCCCAAACAGTTCAGTTTTATATGCGGAAACAATAGAGCATATACATATTTGCCCACAAACTGGACAGGACTTTGTATCCTAGCCACTCTTCTGCCAGATTAGACATTATCCCTGGAGATGAACCTGTACCTATTCCAGCTATAGATCACTTTTGGGGAAAGCCAAAAGGGCAATACAATTTATCCCCTTACTTGTAGGATTAGGCATCACTACTGCCGTAACAACTGGGGTTTCAAGCCTAGGGGTCTCTGTTACTCAATACACCAAATTGTCTCGCCAATTGATCTCAGATATGCAGGCCATCTCAAGTACTATACAGGATCTACAAGATCAAGTAGATTCCCTGGCAGAAGTAGTGCTTCAAAATAGGAGAGGCCTAGATTTATTAACTGCCGAACAGGGAGGTATCTGCTTGGCTCTACAGGAAAAATGCTGTTTTTACGCAACAAGTCCGGGATCGTCAGAGATAAAATCAAGCGTCTACAAGAAGACCTAGAAAAACGACGAAAAGAAATGACTGATAACCCGTTTTGGACTGGGTTCCATGGACTCCTCCCTTATATCATACCGTTATTGGGCCCCCTGCTTTGCCTATTGCTCTTACTCTCTTTGGGGCCTATAATCTTCAATAAGCTCATGACATTCATTAAGCAACAAATCGAGGCCATCCAAGCCAAACCCATACAGGTCCATTATCATCGCCTTGAACAAGAAGATCACGGTGGTCCATACTTACACTTGCTATAAACACCTTCCTTGTGCGCTGAACTGGACAGCCAATGACGGGTAAGAGAGTGTCATCTCTCACTAACCTAAGACAGGAGGGCCGTCATAGCTACTGCCTAATCCCATGACGGGTACCAGTGAAGAGATGTGTCACTCCAACCTAAGACAGGCGCAGTCCCGAGGGAATATCTTCTAGTCGTTTAATAATATAAAAAAAGGGGGACCTGTCCAGAGCCGTGAGGCTCGGAAATTGCCGCGGCCTCTGTTGCTTAAGCTCTGCATTGTGGAGACAAGATGGCGCACTTCCTGGTTCTTCATCATCAACTTTACCCGCGCGCGCGAACTTTTCCCGCCCGCGCGTAGATTAACTCCCGCGCCCGGGAAAGACTAAGTCTACCGAGCATGCGTCTGGTGACGTCTCTCATTATCCCCTCCCTCCTGCTCTGAGCCTTCCTCTTACCTGGCAGCATATATAAGGCATTACACCACCGCCATAAATGAGACTTGATCAGAATACTGTCTTGTCTCCATTTCTTGTGTCTCTTGTCTCTCTAAATTCCCACCCCCTCCTCCAAGGTCTGTGTTAATGATCCCGCTGGTCGGGACAAGAACCATTCTTAACTGGTGAAAGCATAAGGCACATCTATGATCCAGGCCTCCAATTCACTGTGGAGCAGTGGTTCTCAACCTTTACGGTATATCCGAACCTCCTGGGGGTTTTTAACAGCACTATAGCTGCCCAGGCTCTATTCTTGCAGATTCTATTTCAACAGGTCTGGAGTAAGCACGCATGCTTTTTTCACAGCCCCCCAGATGCAGCTAGGTTTGCAAACCACTGTCCAAGATGCTCTCACACTTCCGCTCAGTTCAACACACACTCACGGAGATTCTAAGCACTACGAATCAGGCTAAGTTAACAAGTCAGCCTCCACTCCCTAATAATATTGGCAAAGAAACCAATATCAGAGATTTATTCCAGTCCAAACCAAATAAATTACCGGGTGAAAAAAATGCCCTGGCATAGTTTGCCATACAAAACAACTTCCTGTATCTTCCCGGTCGGTAGCCTAGAGACTGACTCTGAGCCATGAGAATTCAGAACCAGGGGAAAATGCCAGTCTGAGGCATCTGCCACACTCCTAGCACACCCCCAAAAGTGCCCAGCTACATTTCACATCCACTGTCCTAACAGGTGTCAAAATAAGGAAGAGCAGTGCAATACAGAAAACAGAGCCTGCTGAGCATCAAAAGCCTGGGGAATTCCAGTCGTAGCCCTGCTACCAATCGGTCTGGTCACTTCTCTCTGGTCCTGGTGTGGCCAACAGTTATGCGAGAGAGTGAGGTATAAAAACACAGATGTCAGGCAAGCTCCAACATCCAAAATACATAGAAATTAAAAAGCATTAAGGTGATATCAAGGAATGTATGCCATCAATCAGAAAAGACACTGAAGTATTCCTTTTTCCATTCTTAAGAAATCAAAAGTGGAAGCAGAAAATTGAGCAATCAGCCTACCTAGTTGACTGGGGCAACAGAATACACTCACGGATTCTGCTCACAACAGCGGGGGTGACAGACCAACAGGAGAACTGCAGAGCGTCCCTCTCTCCTCTGTCCACCCACGCCACCAGCACGTGAGTGCGTCCACACGCAGCGCCCAGTCTCCTGTTCCACTGACGCCAGCATCCACTCACCACAAGCCTACTAAGTGCCACATGTGCTATGATGCTCCCTCATCTCATCACCATAGACATCCCTGCTGGAGGTGAGTTTGTGATAGACAAAAATCACAGAGGCCTAGTAAGGTTGAGACCTGCATTCCCACTGTGGTGAGGGTGTGCTTGAGAGGGACCCCACGACTGGGCCCTCCATGCCGCTCTCCTCAGTCATCACTCCCAGACCAGAGCAGCGAGGGGGAATTTTCTTTCTCTCACTATTTTCAGCCCCTTGGCTGACCCAGCATTCCCCAGAAAGCTATGAAGTCCTGGCAGCTCTGAGGCCACAAAGCCATAAACGCACAGGACACACAGCCCATCTGTCTCTAATGGGTCTTTTACTTGTCATGCTGGTCATTTCTAAGAGCAGATGGCTTAAGAAAGACATGGCAAGTTACCACGAAATGACCCCTCCACTTCTCCCTGGGGGAAGGCTGACTAGCGAGCAGTCAGGCCGGCTTTCTTCCCCCACTCCCTGTATTCTTGTCCCCAAGGAGCCACAGACAATCCCACCAAATATAGGCAGGAGACAGCCGCCTCCTTCCTACAGCTGGAATGGGGAAGGGTCCTCTCGGGCCTTTCTATCTGCATGAAAACCAAACTGTGAGCTGTACTGACCCGGGCCTCACCCATGTTGCAGGCATGTACAACACACGTTCCCAGTGGTATCATCAGGGAGAATTACGAATGTGCTTTCCATCGTTTTCATACAATGATTCCAGAACCGCTATCCACACAGCTCCACTTCTCACACATGCGACGTGCTTCGGGGATTACACAGCATTTTCCCCACGCCCCTCATCCGCTCCTCCCAGCAGCCTTGTGTGATCCCTTGAGTATACTTCCTCATACTGAGGTTTGAAACCAAAACTTTCCCAAGAACATCCAACTAGTGTTAGAACCAGGATATGAGGGCTTCTGATTCTAGAACCAGTATTTGTGCCACTATTCCACATGGGCCCCTCCAGGGATTTCTGCCTGATCTTAAAATGCAGACAGCAAATCTGTCTCTCTACAGTCCTGGTTCCCTATAGACAAGAAGTAAATCTTCTAACAGAAAGCTTAGACTTAGTTGGAAGGCTACCTGGGATATTTAAGTTAGTTTGTTCATGTTTTGGAAAGATTGTTCCAATGACAATGCGGGGCATGAAGTGTGGCAAGGATTCCATGATGAGGCAGAGAACAATTCGGTGGCCCTTACAACAGTTCAAATGAGGCATGAGGCACAACCAGAAAGGACAGAGGGAAAATGCATTGGAAAGAAATGCAAAATGAAGTCCACTCGGACCCAGGATGGAAAAAGGGGATTAAGATGATGGTGGTTTCTAGTTTGAAAGACGGATGAACAAGCATGTCATGAACTACTGCAGAGTGGTATCTGGAGCCTGAGTGCACCAGTTTGTTTAACCATTCACCTGCTGAGCAGTCTCCGGGCTGTTTCCAGTTTCTGGCCTTTATAAATAATGCTGCTATGAGCAGATGCATAAAGGCTTTTGTGTGAACATAAGTCTTCATTTCTCTGGGATAACTGCCCATGAATGTGAATGCTGCATCCTATGGCAATTGCACATTTAGTTTTTTAAGAAACTGTCGAGCTGTTTTCCAGAATCGCTGTACCATCTTCCATTCCCACCAGCCAAGTGTGAGTGATCCCGTTTCCCCGCATCCTCACCAGCATTGGTCTTGTTACTACTTTTTATTTTAGGCAGTCTGATAGGTGTATAGTGACGTGGCTTTAGTGTGCATTTTTTCTGACGGCTCATGATGTCGAACATCTTTTCATGTGCTTGTATGTTATCTGAAATGTCTCTTCAGGTCTTTTATTCATTTTCAAAGTAGATGGTTTGGTTTCACTGCTGAATTTTGATAGTTCTTTATAGATTATAGATATGAGTCCTTTATCAGACATGTGATTTGCAAATAGTTTCTCCCAGTCTCTAGCTCCTCTCTTCATGTTTATTTTCCATTTTCCATTTTAGTCCATGATCCATTTTGAGTAAATGTTTGTACGAGGTATGAGGTTTAGATCAGAGTTCAGGTTTTTTTCCTATGAATAATCACGTAGCCAGTCACTTTTTTTAAGAGACAGGGTCTCACTCTGTCACCCAGGCTGGAACGTAATGACAAGATCAGAGCTCACTGCAGCCTCAACTCCTGGGCTCAAGTTATCCTCCTGCATCAGCCTCCTGGAGTAGCTGGGACCACAGGCAGGTGTCACCATGACCAGTTGATTTTTTTTTAGTTTTTGTAGAGACAGGGTCTTGTGCCATGTTACCCAGGCTGGTGTGGAACTCCTAGGCTAAAGTCATCATCCCACTTATATGGGGCCAGGCAGTGGCACATGCCTGCAATCACAGCACTTTAAGAGGATGAAGCAGGAGAATCACTTGAACCCAGGAATTCCAGACCAGCCTGAGCAACAGAGGGAGGCCCTGTCTCTGCAAAACATTTTAAACATTAGCTGGGCATGGTATTGTACACCTGTGGTCCCAGCTACTTGGGAGGCTGAGGTGGGAGGATCTCTCCAGCCTAAGAGGCTGAGGCTGCAGTGAGCCATGATCGCACCACTACACTCCAGCCTGAGAGAAAGTGAGACCCTGTCTCAAAAAAAAAAAAAAAAAATGCTAGAGCATCACCCATATTAAAGACAGGTATTGTCTTTTTGAACATTTAATTACAGTTATATAATGGACATGTAAAATGTCCAGTTTGAAAGTTTGAAACATATACAACTCTAAGTATTCTTACCTTAAAATTCTGATTCCTACCCGAGATATCGCATACTGTTTACATAAGTATCACAATGCCTGGACAACAACAAAAACTGTGTACGAGGGAGAAAAATGAGCATGTATGCCTATTAATTAAGGTATATTTCCCCCTTACATAAAAAGTCATCACGGCAAACCTCTGTGACTACCTAAAGCAAGCCTACAGTTTTACTTCTCTGTATTATAAAATGCAAGGCTAAAATTCAAATACTAAACATTTCCTGAAGCCAAGGGTAGTTTACTTAAAATAAATGCCTAGCGTCTATATCAAAAATACGAAAAAGCTAGCTACTTCATAGCCATTCCAATCTAAGTTCAACTTTTTCTTTTTTAATTGACACATAACTGTGTACTGTACATATGTATGGAGTACACATAGTGATGTTATAATACATGTAATGTATGTGATCAGTGTAATTAACATATCCACCATCTCAAACATTTATCATTTCTTTGTGTTGATAGCGTTCAATACACTTCCTCCAATTATCTGGAACTACCTTTTTTTTTTTTGTTTTGAGACAAAGTCTTGCTCTGTTGCCCAGGCTGGAGTGCAGTGGTGTGATCTCAGCTCACTGCAACATCTGCTTCCTAGGTTCAAGCTATTCTCCTGCCTCGGCCTCCCTGGTAGCTGGGGTTACAGGCACCCACCACTATGCCCGGCTAATTTTTGTATTTTTAGTAGAGACAGGGTTTCACCAGGTTGGCCAGGCTGGTCTCAAACTCCTGACCTCAGGTGATCCACCCACCTCAGTCTCCCAAAGTGCTAGGATTACAGGTACGAGCCGCCGCGCCCAGCCTGAAACCATATATTCTTGTTAACTATAGTCATCCTATGTTATAGAACACTAGAACTTATTCCTATCCAGCTATAATTTTGTATCCTTTCACACATTTCTCCCTATCTCTCTTCCCCCCCTTCTCACCCTCTAGGAGCCTCTGTCTACTTCAACTTCCATGAGATCCACTCCTTTTTGCCTTCCACATAAGAGAACATGTGCTGTGTAACTTTCTGTCCCTGGCTTATTTCATAATATCTTCCAGTTCCATCCACGTTGCTGAGAATAACAGGACTTCATCCTGTGTTATGGCTGAATAGTACTCCACTGTGTATCAAGACCACATAGTCTCTATCCATCATCTGCTGTTGGACACGGAGGCTGGTTCCATGTCTTGGCTATGGTGAACAGTGCTGCAGGAAACACAGAGGTGCAGATGCCCCTCCGACACTGATTTCCTTTTCTTTGGGTATCTACACTGTAGTGGGACTGCTGGATCACACTGTAATTTCATTTGCAGTTTTCTGAGGAACCTCCATACTGTTTGCCATAGTGGGTGCCCTAGCTTACTCTTACTCTTTTTCCTTTTTCTCTTCGAGACATAGTCTCACTGTTGCCCAGGCTGGAGTACAGTGGTGCGATCTCGGCTTGCTCAGTGTAGCATCCGCCTCCCGGATTCCAGTGGTTCTCATGCCTCGGCCTCCTGAGTAGCTGGGATTACGGGCGCCCGTCACTGCACCGGGCACATTTTTGTATTTTTTTAGTAGAGATGGGGTTTCACCACGTTGGCCAGGCTGGTCTTGAACTCCTGGCCTCAAGTGACCCGCCCACCTCAGCCGCCCAACAGTGCTGGGACTACAGGTGTGATCCACCGCTCCCAGCTAATTTTTGTGTTTTTAGTAAAGACGGGGTTTCACCACGTTGGTCAGGCTGGTTTCAAACTCCTGACCTCAGGTGATCTGCCCGCCTCGGCCTCCCAAAGTGCTGGGATGTCAGCGTGCGCCCCACGCCCAGCCAGCTGCTCTAGTGTACACCCCCCTACAGTGTGTACAGTGTGTAAGAGCTCCCTTTTCTCCATATCCTTGCCAGCACTTGTTATTTTTTGTCTTTTTGATAATACTCATCCTAACAGGTGAGATGATACCTCACGGTGGTTTTGATTTGCATTTCTCTGATTATAAGTGATACTGAGCATTTTTTTCACATATTTTTTGGCCATTTGTATGTCTTCTTTCAAGAAATGTCTGTTCGGTTGGGTGTGGTGACACAAACCTGTAAGTCCAGCACTCAGAACGCTAAGGCAGGAGGACAGCTTGAGCCTAGACCAGCCTAGGCAGCATAGGAAACCCTAGCTAAAAAAAAAAAAAAAGAAGAAGAAGAAGATAAAAGAAATATGTGTGTCTGCTCAGCTTTTTGACCTCCAAAAATGAAGAGCCCATTTTGGAATCAGACAACCTGCCTGATTCAGAGACAATCTGTGTTTGGTTCTACTCTGCTACTTCCTATGTGACTTTGGGAAGTTCCCTTAGCCACTTTGAGCTCAACTTCCCCAACATTAACCAGGAATAAGTACCACCTGCCTCTGCTGGTTAACGCTGAGGACAGAAAGGACAACCTCCACAAGGCCACTTGACAATGCCGCCTGGTGGAAGCCCCTCAATGCGGGGCTGGTAGGATCATCTGAAGCTAAGTACAACTTTCCTTTCCACTGTCCCAGGCTCACTCTGCATATGATTAGCAAGGAATAGCGAATAAAGGAAACCAAAGGCCGGGCGCGGTGGCTCAAGCCTGTAATCCCAGCACTTTGGGAGGCCGAGACGGGCGGATCACGAGGTCAGGAGATCGAGACCATCCTGGCTAATACGGTGAACCCGTCTACTAAAAACAGCCGGCGACGAGGCGGGCGCCTGTAGGCCCAGCACTCGGAGCTGAGACAGGAGAATGGCGTAACCCGGAGGCGGAGCTGCAGTGAGCTGAGAGCCGCCACTGCACTCCAGCCTGGGCGGCAGAGCAAGACTCCGTCTCAAAAAAAAAAAACAAAAAAAACAAGGAAACCAAAATACTTGCTGAATTTTTAAAAAGAAATTTTTAAAAAGGGGGGTGGTGAAAAAATAGGAGGGAGAGGAGGGGAAGGAAAAGCAGCCGCTCACAAGTTCTAGTCCAGGGCTCATCCCCGGCCTCCTCACTCAGACAATCACCAGTCCCCACCTCCTGGGGCGGGATACTTTCTCGGCTGGCTTCACCCACATGGAAGGCACTGCCACAGGTGTTCAGAAACCAGGAGCACCTTGAAATGGGCAATGTGCTTTGGGTAGGAAACCTACAATTTCCCCCAAAGAAACCACGGTACAAAAGTGACCCACATAGGAGGTAACCAACGGCTGTAAATACTTGGTGGCAAAAAGTGATGTCATACCTTCTGTACAGGAGACACACACCCAAATAAATCTTGCCAAAAGAGCAGAGAAAAAAATACAGCAGACATCCAGTGCCATTCTGTTACAGAAATATTTATATCCCAAAGCCAGGGACCTCTCTGGAACACTATGTTTATTTCCACGTTTCATGGAAGATGTTTGAGTGCACTCACGTGTGTCTCAAGAAACTTCCAGTACCTGCTCTAAACCCTGTGGCTCCTCAGCAAAACCCAAAAACAAGTATCGGTTTTCCTTCCAAATGGGAAATTTCCTGACCTAGTGAAACCAGCATCAAATCCACTTATTATGAGATAGCTGATTACAGGCGAAGCCCTCTAGTCCCAGGATGACTTCCCTCCTGCAGGAACGGGAAGGATGGGCATAGCACTGGCCTGCCAGACCACATCTCCAGGCAGTTTCAAACCATGGCTGCTCAGGTGAGCCATGATAAAAATCAAAACCAAGTCTCTCTGAAAAGTGTACATGTCAAGAGCCACACCTCGGACCAGACTCAGCAGAAATGGATGTTGCAAGGTTTCTTCAGAGACCTCCTCTCCATGCCCCTTCTCCCCGGGACCTCCCTCCTTGCACTAGCGGCCCAGGGCCAATGGAACGCTCCCTTGCTTCTAGCCCAGTGCATTTTCAGGAAAAGCTCCCAGACTGTACCAGACCCTGAAATGTATTCACTGAATGCACTATTTCTTCAAATGATCATAAATCACCTGACTATAACAACAATTGTTTTAAAAGTGTTCTCTCTCTCTCAGGAATCGTGCCATGAGTTTCAGCAAGCAGCTTTGCTTCTCTCTACTGCAATTCTATCATTTGCAAAATGTTAACAATTACTGTGTTCACCCATAGCATTGTTGTAAAAAGCCTTAAGATCCACTTCATGTAGCCTGTCTGGAGCACAGACCCTGTCACATGGTAAATGCCCACTGAAGGTGAGTTATTTGTAGCTATTATTACCTGCCACTCCAGCGAACAAAAGGAGTCGATCAGGTGTCATCGTATCATCATGAAAGGATGTCCATGTAGACTGCTGAGTGGGAGTAGGGGACTCAGTGTTTCTCAGGTACTATTTTGGTTTTTACAAATTGTACATGTATATTTGTAGGTACACTGAAAAATATCTGGAAGGAAATACACCCAGTGTTGACAGTGACTACCCCAAAGACACATTCATCCAAACACACAACAGAAAAACACTCACTATCTTTCTGTCTTCCATATCATTTGAACTATTTTCAATAAGCATCTATGGCTTTTGTAACGGTTTTGAAAGGAATTTATTGCAATTTTTTCTGGAGAAAGAAGCAGGAGCATGAAAACGGTGGAAACAGAAGGTAAAATGGAATGGGACTCAATGGAATTGAGTCCCAGCCAGGATCAGCAGGCACACGAACCACGCACCTCTCACTACAACTCAATACCAGCTCTCTCTTCTCTTGGTCCAATGGCCCAAGATTTAGAGATAAAATATTTATTGTGATCACATCAATCACACCAAGGAGTTTGGAAACACCGTTTCAAACTCCTCTGGTTCTGTGCACCTGCCGGGACTGTTAGCTTTCCTCCTGTGTCTTTGGCTGGCCTATAATCCCCTAGTGGTGGAAATGCACCCTGACACTTAGCCATCATCTCCACAACACTCAGCACTGCATAGAGACCAGGGCAGTGATGCCCACTGGACTGTGATTCTACTTATAAAGCAAAGGACCAGGGACCAGATGTGACTTGTCTTTGGTAACTCACCAGCTGTTGCTTGAACCAGAACAAAGCCAGGTCTCCTGATGCCCAGAAAAGACCTAGTCCCTATCCCACTAGAAACGCGGTGAAAATGTTTTGCTTGCTGTGAAAAGATGCACTACTGGCGAAGATGGGTGCAACTTCTCATGGAGCCACTCAGCCCAGATCACCAGGAAACAGGACTGCCGGATGAGACACTCGGCCCAGATGACCAGGAAACAGGGCTGCCAGATGAGACACTAAGCCCCTCCACTAGAAA
>NW_022681296.1:0-11942 GCF_009764315.1 Trachypithecus francoisi | reverse complement strand
AGGAGATAATGTGTATGCAAGTGTCAATCGAGAAAAATGACGAGACAAGTCTCAATCATTTTAGGAGATTTATTTGCCAGAGTTAAGGACATGCACCTGGGGGACAGGTGTCTACCTTTCTCCAAAGATGATTTTCTGTAAATTTACGGGGAAAGGGTGGGATATGAGAAGTACACAATTTTCATGTAAAAGGTGGGTAAAAAAAATAGTCATTCATGCATTTTTCTGGCAGTGAATCTGGATTTTTTTTTACATGAGATGACATAAACAAATGAGGCAGAAGAATAATGCAGGAAAGCTGCATTTTATATAAGACAACATAGGCAAAATGGGGCTGGGAAACAATCGGATATGCATTTGTGTCTGGTGAACTGGGATGACTGTACCTGGAAAGACAAGCTATCAGTTTGCCTTGCCATGGTGTAATTTTAACAGCTCATGAGGAATTTCCTTGTGGGCAAAATATGGGGGAGGCATGTAGCTTTTCCTCTTGTAGCCATATTATTTAGAAACCAGAAGGAGGAGGCAGGTGTGTGGACCCTGTTCCAGCTTGATTTTCCCCTTTGGTTAAATGAGTCTGGGATGCCAAAATTTAATTTCCTTTCACAAAGTAACACTGGAAAGATTTCAACTGGGCTCTACCACTGAATGGTTGGTCTAGGATTCAAAGGTGGTGAAATGAATGTAGAGATGTATGTTGGTAAATCATTAAGAGCTTTTAATCTTAGTCCCTAAAGGAGAACTCTCTCATTCTGGAGGATCCCTTTGAATGTAATGATTTGGGAGAAGATTGCACTCACAGTTCCACAAGGACTCAGTGTTTGTTAACTCAGAGTGGAAAGAAACCCTACGTCAGCAAACAGTGTGGAAAATCCCTTAGTAATCAGTTGTCCCCTAAACCACATAGACAAATTCATACTAAAGGTAAATCGTATCAATGTAACATATGTGAAAAGGCCTGTACTAATTGCTTTCACCTTAGATGGCACAAGATGACTCACACTGAAGAGAGGCCACCTGCATGTCATCTATGTGGAAAATCCTTCACTCAGTGTTCTCACCTTAGAAGACATGAGAAAACTCACATGGGAGAGAGACCGTACAAGTGTCATCAGTGTGGGAAAGGCTTTATTCAATCCTTTAACCTTCGAAGAATGAGAGAAGTCACCTCGGATAAAAGCGTTATAATGTGATAAAAGTGGGAAAGTCTTTAGTCAAAGCCTGGCTTTAGAGGACATAAAAGAATTCACATGAAGAGAAACCACATGCTTGTCTTCTATGTGGGAAAGCCTTCAGTCTATCTTCTGACCTTAGATGATAGAGAGAACATGCACTAGAGAAAAGCCCTATGAATGCCATTTATGTGGGAAAGCCTTCAGTCAATGTACTAATCTTAAATAACATCAGAAAATTCACCCTGGAGAGAAAATCATAAATGTCTTCAGAACATATTCTGACTTTAGATGACATGGTGTAGGAACGACGAATGTAAGGAATATGGAAGAGACTTCAGCTGTAGTTGTAACATCTAAACATGCCAAAGGACTCACATTTTGAAGAATTACTGTAATCAACATGGACGTTACTTCAGTTACCTTTATTCTTCAGTCCACATCAATAAATTCATATGGAAGAGAAATTGTATGACATGTGTGTACCAAAGACTTCTGAATGATCTCATCATAAATGACACGAGAGAGCTGAAACTGTCAACATAATAAACTAAAAGTCTTCAGCAACAGTTTTAATCACTTAAAATGTGTGGGATTTCAGGTAGAGAATCTCTAGCTCTGCGTTCAGTGTGAAAATGTTTTTATGTGCAATTTGTTGTCAAATAACGTAAGAAAACTTTACTTGGATGAACCCTTTAATTGTATTTTCTGTGAATAAACATTCAGCCAAGCACTAGGCTTGATGTTCACAAGAAAGCACAGTGAAAATGCTGCTGAAATGGAAAAAAGAGAGGAAATCCTTTATAAGCTCAATAAGAAGGGAAAGTCTTTCCAAGGACAATGAATTCTCTTGGAACACCAAACACTTCTTACTGGAGAAGTTATGCCTTGAAAAATCATGAGAAATCCTTTGTTCACAGAGTAACACTTGTGGCACATGTGAGATTTCACACTGGACAAAACACGGTTAGCATCTTGAAAGGAGAAGATTCTTTTTTTTTTTTTTTTTTGAGACGGAGTCTTGCTCTGAATTCAGGAACGTCATCCACGTTCTCACGTGTCCATGGCTACTTTCTACTCCTTCCCCAACCTTGAAATCCTGAATTCAAAAGAAAACATAAGAAGATAGTATGCCTCACGTAAGGCAATGGGTTGCTTCATCTTTCTTGCCTATACATATTCAAGAGCTCCAGAAAAATTTCTGAGCTACTTAGGATGCCTGATCCTCTTCTTGGGTAAAAGCAATAAGTCCTACAGGTAGTCACCAAAATCATGTCTGTTCAAAGGATCTTATACCTGTGATTCATGATTGCATGCTAAATGTAGAAGGATATGCTCTGTTGCAGGGCCATGTGTGGTCATTGTGCTTAAGTTCTACTTTGGAGGACTAGTTGCTGAGAAGGAAGAGGGAATGATAATGCTAGAAATTGGAACAAAACTTAAGGGGAAAAATCAAGTACAAGGGACCAACAGTACTGAGGGCAATAGGTTGAAGATTTCTTCGATTATTGTAATATTTTCAAGGAGACCCCCACAAATCCTTCCTGGCTGACCCCAACATAGCTTTGGCATAGCCTTTATGTCAAATGTTTTAGGCTAACTAATTTTTCCTAAAGACAATAGAGGAGTTATAGAGACCAATATTTAGTAGAATAATGCCTGATTATCTTGCTTTTGGGTCTAGTAACTGCTAGTAAACTTGCCTAATTAATTCACATTTAGAGGTAGAGTAACAAGGGTTTCAAGCACTTGAAACACCACTGACTTCATTTCACGTGAGAGTTCTTATGGAGAGCTAATGAACTGTGAGGTTGCAGGTCTCTTGGCTAATAAGTCTTCTAGATTTCCTGTAACTCCGTTTTCTGGTCATAGGGGATTTTGCTTTTGCTTTGAGTGTTATAGCACCATAAGGTGTCAGACACTCTACTCTTACCAAGGCTTACACAAAGTTTATCTTGTTATTTGGTAGAGTTTGGCCCATTAAAAAAAGAGAGAGAGAGAATGATAAAGAGGAGGACAGCAATCCTCACTGCTGAAGGAAGAGGAAAGCTTGGCTTTATTTCCGGTAGGCAGAAAAAACTTCTGTCTGTGGCTCTCTAGTACCAGTGGAATGTCTTTGGTTGTATAACAAGTGTCCTTCCCTACCATTTTAGGCATATTCACAGACAGAGATGTACTATGCACGCAAAATCACCTTCATGGGATGACTGAAAGTCCATGTTTGATTAGACACTAAGTTCATTAGAAAGATGTGGGTGCACAATTTTGACCAGAAAACCTTGTTAAATGGGAACATAAGCTACAAATATTTTGGCCAAAGATTAAGGTTTATGAACAACCAACCATTTATATTAAGTTACAATTAATTAGGCCATGTGGAGAAACTGTTTGGTTTAGTTAGTGATTAGACATTTTGTTTGTGAACACTTCCCAGACTTTACTAGCCCTGCTAATCCCTGTTTTGCTCCTGGTCTGAACCCGCACAGTGCCTTGTTTATGGTACAGTGCCTACTGCTTGTCTGCTAGATTAGTGAATGTATATTTGCCTCCTCTACTACTGTGTGAGCTTCTTGTTTGCCAGGACAGGGCTATATTCCTCAGAGCTGAGGAGAGAGTTGAATCATGTGGTCATTTATTCTCAAATCCTCTTCAACAAGTGAAGCGAAACAGGACAGTGAAAGGCCACTGCACATGGAAGCAGGAGGTCTGGATTTGAGTTCCGAATCTCTAGATCTATTACTAACTGGCGGTATGGAGAGAGTCAGGAACATTTTCTTCCTGAAGTCTTGATAGCACCTATGTAGGTCCAGATCTGTTGGATGTAGATAAGGGGATTCTCAATAATTACTGTGCATAAAATCAACTGAAAGTTATTTTGCAATGCAGATTCTTAGCCCCATTCTACGAAATGTTGACTGTTTTATAAATTGATAAATAATTTTTATTAGACAATGTAAATTTCCTTACTTGCACCAGCATACAAAAATATTGAATAATATTAGCAGCAGAATCTTTCAACAAAATAACTATGTATAGCTATTAAACCACTTTGTTTCATGGCTTTTTATTTTCTTTTATTTATCACCATTGTTTTATTTATAAACATTGTTTCTGCTCATAAGGAGTATGTATTCTCTACATGTTTATAAAATGAATGCCTAAATGAAGTTGCTTAAACAAGGCAGAAGTTGATTTCTTTTTCACTTAAAATTCACCTGTAGTTACACCATTCAGGGCTAGTGCAGATACTTTCTAATGTCATTAGGGATGTATTGTGTGAGACTGAGGTTTAGAGTATGAATGATCTCATCACACACATAGTGAATATAATACCCAATAGACAGTTTTTAAGGCCTTGTACTCAACCCTCCCTCCTCCCTCCAAGAATCTCCAGTGTCTATTGTATCCATGTAAGTGAGAACTAAACAGTGTATAACCCAATGTTTAGCTCTGACTTATAACGGAGAATATGTAGTATTTGGTTTTCTGTTCCACACTGGGCTAATTTTTGTATATTTGGTAAAGACGGAGTAGCTTCAGCATGTTGGCCAGGCTGGTCTCAAAATCCTGAGCTCATGCGGTCCACCCACTTCACAAAGTGCTGGCATAACAGGCATGAGCCTCTGCACCTGGCTTTTCTAAATGTTTTTTAGCTTACATTAGGTTTGTCTGTTCTAGAATTTTGTGTACATTTATTTATATTATAGGACACTTTTTAGCTTAGCTTTCCCCACTCAGGGTGAGAAAGATTATATTGATCCAAGATGTTGATTAATAGAGTGGATTACCGTTATTGCCCAATATTGCTCTATAATATGCATATATTTGTTTATTGATTTCCTTTCGATAGACGTTTGAGTTGTTCCAGGTTTTAGCTATTGTTAATGGAACTCAAGGACATATTTTTAAAATAAAAAATTTCAATCCAAAACGTCCTTTCCTTTTGACTCTCCAATATTGTGTCAGGGTTACATTTTTGTTGTCATGAAAATCCAATGACATTGAACAAGATGTGTTTCCAGAATCAAGATTCAGTATATGTGTGTTCTAGCTGTGTCCCTGGAACGTAGCCCTTATTCGTTTTATTAAGCATTTTCCTATATAAATTGAAATCAAGTAGAAGATGCATTTTTCCACAGTAGGAGAAATAGAACAGTTTAGGACTTTGGCGATAGCAACTTGCTGCTTGCCTGTGCAACCCACCTCGAAAGATACAACTCCTCCAACTTTTGGTTTCTGGTGACTTGTCCAAACAATTAGATGTGAACTGACCTTATTCCCTTACAATACTACAAGTCGATCTTCTGCACCTGGCCAAATACAGTATACAATGGATGGGCATACATCTCTTTTGGTTTCATGCTTTCTATTTAAAGCTATTCTCTTTGGGCACTATGGCTCATGTTTATGATCCCAGCACTTTGGAAGGTCGAGGTGCATGGATCACTTGAGGCCAGGGTTTGAGGCCAGCCTGGCCAACATAATGAAAGCTGCCTTTCTGAAAAATACAAACATTTTCTGGGCATGGTGGCACATGCCTGTAATCCCAGCTACTCAGGAGGCTGAGGCAGGAGAATCGCTTGAACCCAGGAGGCAGAGGTTGCAGTGAGCGGAGATCCTGCCTCTGCATTCCATCCTGGGTGACAGAATTAGCCTTCATCTCAAAAAAATAAAAAGCTAATCTATTCTTTGCTTTTGCTGCATTATTAGAATGTAGGCGGTAATAAGGCAAAACTATTGCGGGGATGTTCATGTGCATCTGTAGTACCTAGAATAGTGCCTAGCCCATCACTTGTGTTGACAATTGAGAGAACCTTCTTAATATAACTTTTCCACACTCTAGTTCTGAAATTAAAGACAGAAAAAGATAGGTTAGCAAATATAGGTATCAGTTATTTCTATTGACAGATCACTTGGAGAACATATTTTTGGATGTGGGAGAATAAAGGTCCCTAACTCTCCACCCCAGAAATAATTTTGCCGATACAAAAATCAGTCAGACATGGTGGCACATGCTTATTTCCAGCTACTAGGAGGATGAGGTGGGAAAACCACCTGAACCCAGGAGGCAGAGATTGCAGTGAGCCAAGAGTGCCCCACTGCACTCCAGCTTAGGAACAGAGAAAGACTCTGTCTGAAAGAAAAAAAAAGTTGTTACTACATGCAGACAATTTTATTGTCATCTCATTTAAAATTGAATAGTACATTTGAGTCGAATTCTTATGCCTGCAGAGACATTTGCCTCTGGCTTAAAATCACTGGCTCCAGGAGGAAACTCCGCCAGAGGGCATCGTAAGGATTTCATAGTGTCTAAGTCATCTTGGTAATTCTTCAAATAATTCCTGGCAATTCTGTTAGGTCTTGAACTTCACTTACTTCTTACATGTTTAATAAAAAGAAGTTCAAAACGTTGCCATGGCTGTTGAATTCCCACAGGCTTGTCTTCCCTTTAAAATTCATTACATGATTTGTACTCTTTTGCAAATATAATACATAAGTTTGGAGGAGGATGCTTTCAGCCATTAAGTTCAAAAGTACTGCTACATGGGCCAGGCATAGTGGCTCAAACCTCTAATCCCAACCCTTTGAGAGGCCAAGGTGGGCAGATCACAAGGTCAGGAGATCGAGACCATCCTAGCCAACATGGTGAAACCCCATCTCTACTAAAAATACAAAAATTAGCTGAGTGTGGTGGTGCGCACCTGTAGTCCCAGCTACTTGGGAGGCTGAGGCAGGAGGATTTCTTGAACCAAGGAGGCAGAGGTTGCGGTGAGCTGAGATCACATTATTGCACCCCAGCCTGGTTACAGATCAAGATTGCATATCAAAAAAAAAAAAAAAAAAAAAGTACTGCTACGTGGACATCCATCATTCCGGCATCTCTGCCGTAACAGCTGAGTATCGAGAATGTCTGTTAGTTTTTCACTCCAAATTGTGTTGTGTCCCGTGGTCTCCTATCATACCATAAAGTGTATTATTTACAAAAAGGACAATTATCTATAGTTATTTCCTCCCAGTATGCTACATCCTTTTAGAATTTAAACATAGTGTCTCCCAACCTGAAATTTGATTTTTGAAAAATCAGGAAAATATTTTTGGACACCTTTTATTTCCAGCTGTTTTCATCTTCATCTCCTCTCCTGAACTCAAGTTGAGGGTAAAGTTCATTCGTCAAAATTTCTCCTCAACTCACAACAACCTCATCCCACGCCACTATGATTTTTGTCTCCAAGAATTGATGCACATAATTCTTGCTGGCAGTGGTAATGTCCTAATAAAAAAAATCATGAGATGGCATCGGACTTTACCTTATTTTCTAGCTCAGCAGAATTTGATCTCTGTCTGATAAGGAAACCATATTTTCCCTAGAACCTTTCACTTTTGTCACAGGTTTGGTTCCCAGGGAGCTGGATACAGATGAAGTTTAGTGTGCAGGATGTTTATTAGGAAGTAATGTCAGGATCCACATCTGTGGAAAGGATTGGAGGGAAGCTTATGTGCAAATGGACAAGTCTAATGGCAATGCAGCCTGACTTTGTCAACTGGCCGCACAGACAGAGCTGTTCAGCTAAGAAGGCCTCCCCATTTGTCCCAACTGAATCAAATGGCAAAGCCTATGCATCCCTTGCCTCCATTAATAATTGTGTGCTTGCACTTGTGGAGGGTGAGACTTTGAAGCAGGTGGCTTCTGTGGCTGAAGAAAACCTTCAATGTGCTGGCAAAGTTTTCCAAAGAGACAGAGAATGGCATCTGCCATGTATGTTGCCCCTTTCCAAAGAGGAAGCAACAAGGGTAACGTCCTCCAATGGATCTGTATGCAGGGGGGGTGGACAGTAATGTCTGTCCCTCCTGTGACCTAAGAAGAACAGAGGGCAGACATGCAGCCAGGCAGTTAGAGGTGACACAGTGTTAGGAGATAAACATCTGTCATAAGCAGTGCTTCTTTGAGTCAGGTGTGACACAAGTCTTGCATCCCTTGCTTGGACTCCTTCCCCGTTATCCTGCTGTCCTACCCCATGAAGGTGAGAGGGGGCTGGGTGGTGGGCAGTCCCAGGACGAGGTACACTTTGCCTGCAGTGTTCCCACATGAGTTCCAAGGTAGCCCAGGTGGTCATCCATGAACTTTGTATTTTCCTTATGCTTCTTGTCTTTGCCCTTGAGGAACACGTTTCACTGGACTCTGAGTCCAAACAACTCATGTATCCCTATATCTTCACATTGTCCTTCACGTAAGGGAATCTCTAATCTCTAATGCCTTTGTTTTATTTTTACTATCAATATTGTAATAACATTGTCGTTATTATCTTCATTGTTGATTTTCAGTCATTTTTATTAATGGAGTTAATATGAATTATTCTTTTGTGGCTACTTACACTAAGATGAAGGTAATTTATTAGTTCAGGAAGAATCTACATTCTGAAGGTGAATAGAAGTTCACACTAGAGATGGGCAGACACATGCCCTCCCAATTCCTGATGGACCTCCTAGTGCCTCCTAGACCGAAGGGGTCTCCTGCAATGCTCCAAGATGCCACCAAGGCAGGGATCTGCTTGTGGATGCCTGAGAGCATTCAGGATGAAGTGAGTCTCTGGAAAAATGCACGAGTTTCCACATAATCCCCAAAAACCTTACAGGTGAACTGGACGCCACAGAAACAGGAGTGGTCATGGACACAACAAAGTCACCAAAATTGTGATGAAGTCAATTAGGAAACCCAGGAATCACTCTTGCTGCCATTAAGTGGAAGAACAGGAGCCTGTGAATGGCATCCCTGTCCTGCCTGAGACTCCACAGATATTTATTTCTATGTGGCTTCAGGTAGCAGGAATCTCCGTGATTTTCAGAACGGCAGGGACAGCTTATGCCAGCCCATCCCTCTGTAGAATGTGCTCCAGCAGATCAGAGGCATGGAACCATCATGGACTGCACAAAGGCTCAAGGGCAGCTTCCCAGACCTGCCTGTGACTCTAGGTAAGTGCTGAGTCCACGTGGGTGCCGAGGAAAGGTTAATGATGACCTGGAAAGATGGGACAAGCTGACACCACCCCTAAACAATCTGCAGGATTCCAACTTCAGCAGGAAGCCAAGGACTAGCTCATGCCACACGAGTGCACCTTGAAAACCACTGGATGCAATGCCGCTCTGCAGAGAGTTGTGGGAATTTTGCATTCTAGGCTGCATTTTACAGTGCTTCTGGACACGTGATCAGAAATTTAACATTGGTATATCTAACTCTGACATTTTTCACAAAATGTTTTTTTAAAATGAGGTAATATAGACAAAATATAATATAACCACATGTATTATATGCCAAAATATGCTTCACTGGCATCAAGTAGACTCACCTTGAAATACAATCTAGGACGACCTCCATCTTCAGAATATTTTTTTTTCCAGAGTGAAACTCTCCCACCAAAAACCAACAACATCACAGGTTTTTGCCTCCAGCAAACCGACAGAAACCCAAGATATTTATTTTACTACTTTGAAATGGACTGCGGTGCAGCACAGACGTGTGAAATCCCACATGTGGCATCGCGGTGAACCAAATGGGGACTTGTGGTGTAAGCAACGCTCCCCACGTGTTAGCGTGCGTGAGATTCACTTGGCGGAATTTGACTAGGTGCGCGTTGTTAGAGTGGGGCTGAGGTTCTCTTGCCCCTGTGGATGTTTAAGAAGTCACAGGTCCTGCGAAGACCTGCGGTCCCCTCAATCAACTCTGTTTCGGAGACATAATAACTTGGATTGCTAACAAGTCAAGCAATTTTCAAGCCCCTGGAAAATCAGTTACACACAAACACGGAATGAAAGTCAAAAGAGAGTATGTCATCTGTTTGAGAATTTTATTCACTTCAAAACAAATTAAACACACCTATTTCCAATGGCATTCCAGAGCCTAATTTTCGAGTCTGAGGAAACACCCCAAGAAGGCTTTGCGCAGAACGCTTCACAGCGTCCAAAACACTGCTGTCAGGGCGGGGCACAGCTGAAGGCCTGCATCTCTCAGGGTTCCCTAACTGTTCCCTGATTCAGTCATCTAGAGAGCAAACACACAGTCATTCCCCAGTTTCCTACTGACATCACAGCGGAAGTCTGACTCCCGCGCGTCACCGTCACCAGTTTCTGAGGCAACGAATCACTGGCACAGAAGCTTCTGGTGGCGGGTTTCTGGAGAGCCCTGCGAACTACAGGTCCCCCCAGAATCGATGAGAGGTCTCTGCGGTGGTCCTGCCTGCATCGCGCCCCGACCGGACCTGAGGCGCGCCCGTCCCCAGTAGGAGCGCACCACACACTGGAGAGATCGGGAGTAGCCGGAAGAACCCAGCACCTCCTCTCCTGTCTGGGCCCCAGCGAGTCCCACAGACCGTCAGTCCAAGTCCGGAGGCTAGATCTGATGCAAGGGAGACCGACACCTGCCAGTGACCTCACACCAGGTGAGATCCGAGTCTCGTGAGGGAGCCCGAAACCTGGAGGTCCTCATGGCTGCGGACCACTCAGGAGGAACAGGAACGCAGGGAGCCTCAGACTTCTCTGAGACATGAGGGCTGTGAGGGAGGAGGGCTCCCGGCTTCGAGGAGAGGAGGGAAAACGAGGGAGCTGTAGGAGGCTGAGCGTCGCCATCCGTTTTCATCTCGGGAAGAGCATTCTGAGAGGCTGGGTCCCATCGTGGCTGGCCGCTGGGTGATGGGACATGGTGCAGGCCTGGACGGTAGGCAGCAAAGTCTGCTGTGCCGGGCTGCGGTCGATGCTGGGCACCTGGGCGGGTGTTCCCCTGCTCATCTGGGGCGACGGACTTGGTCTGAGTTCGGTTGCCGCTGGCGGAGGTTGGAGAGTCTCTGGGTCCCCCAGCTACCTCCCTGGATGGCATTTTCAGGCATCTGGAAGGGACTCATTCTCGGTTCTTGGGGAAGTTCAGGCAAGCCTGAGTCGGAGCCGGACAGGTCTCTTGGCTCCTGACCTGAAACTGAGATTGGAGCTGAGGCCCAAGCTGTGGTGTCGGCTGGTGGCAGGGCTGTGAGGTCACCGCAGGACGTTTGTCTTGTGCCTGGGGGCTGATGACCTGGATCAGGCCGTGGGGCTTGGAGGCAGCCTGGGGAACTTCTCGACAGCCACCCTGAGGCCTGCTGTGTGTCGACTCACCACGACGAGAGGCTCAGGCCCTGCCGCCTGACTCCAGGCTGAGGGATGTCGGCCACGGCCCCTGTCTGTCGTTCCTTTGGTCGGAGACTTGACGAGGAGCTCAGCCTGGCTTTTCTCAGGGGAGACAGTGAAGCCAAGACGGATACCGTGTGAGACATTTGGTAGCTGAGCCATCAGTGAGGGCAGGGTCCAAGCGTGGCCTCTTATTGGTTGTGTGGACCGCCATTGGCCTGCTTGCAACCTGAAAGAAAGGAGACCACACACATTAGAAGTTCCCCAGCGTGGAGCCAACATGGAAATCATCCACATCCAAAGACAAGGTGCAACAGCAGGGGAAATTCTTAATACAGTATTGACAGGCGGTCCATGGAAGTAGGGACAGATCCTCAAACGTGAGTGCTGATCGGGACAAGCTCCATGAAAATGCACTCGAGCTCTGTTAAGAATACCACTTTTCTAAGGACTGTGTCTTGGGCAATAACTGGATCAAAGCGCCTCCACTCAGCTCCCATGAAGTGGGACGGACTATGCCCTCTGAAGCAGGTTGGTGGCTCATGGGTTCCCAGAACGTCTTTCTGAACCAACATGCAAGGTCCGGGGTTAACTTCTCATGTTGGGGGCCCCTGAGGG
>NW_022681295.1:0-12102 GCF_009764315.1 Trachypithecus francoisi | reverse complement strand
GAGCAAGACTCTGTCTCAAAAATAAAAATGATAAATAATAACAAAAGAAAAAAATAGATATGCATTCCTAGTCCCTTGGAGCTGCAGCAACAAAGCTGGTGATATATTTTGGGTGTTTCTAATCAATGTTTTCCATGAGCTACACTGCAAGTCTCAACCTTGACCCTGCTACAGTAATCATCTATTACAAATTAAAACAAAAGCCATAACTCTGTCTCCTACTAAAATATTCTAATTGAGACATGTTAACAGAATACATTTCTTTGAGTGGGAAAGTATCCACCAGGGTGGTGAACAGACGGCCCACCGATTGTGCTGTGGCCCTAACCACCAAGGACTTACGAATCATGCACAGCAAGGCTGGTGACTCAAAAAGAACACTAAATTGCTCTTTGACATTAATTCTTAAACCTTGGGAAACCAAAGTTCTCTTTGTAACAGACTTGACCAAGGATGAAGTCAGAAGAAGCTCAGCAGAGACGCACCAACTCTTACCTGGGAGAGACACCCCTTGCTAATCACGTCTGGATTAACAGATGTGCTAAAAGCATCTCTACCAACAGAGACACAGACTGCAAACAGGAATGCCGTGAACACCTTCCCCAGATAACACAGTACTGAACCATCCACCCCTCAGGAGGTCCCCAGACAAGTCCAATAAGGAAATGACCCCACAGCAGATTCAGGTGCAGGCAGTGAGGGTAGTGGCGTCAGGGAATCCCGCCGTAAACCTTGGCAGTACGCAGGGAGGTGTACCCAGCTGGACAGGTGAAGTCAAAAGTGCAGGATGATCTGGCCATTCCAAATATGCAGGGCATTCCAATTTTGTTAAAATGAAACCCAGCCTTTGAAAAGGCCCGGACTTCCCACAATGTGTGGTATTTATAGTGTGGAGGGCACTGTAGAGAAGTTATCAGAGGGGTCCTCACGGCAAGATCCACGGAGGCTCTGCCATGTGCCAGGTAGGAGACAACTATTTCCATAAAATACCTCATTTCACCCTACACAGAGTCCACAGACTGCTCCACATTTCACCCTACAGAGTCCACAGACTGCTCAACATTTCACCCTACACAGAGTCCACAGACTGCTCCACAGTCTCCCAGGCAAGAGTTGGTGCATCTCTGCTGACCTACTTCTGAATTCATCCTTTCTCAAGTGCTTCATGTTTCACCCTCCACAGAATCTACAGACTGCCCCACATTTCACCCTACAGAGTCCACAGACTGCTCCACATTTCACCCTACAGAGTCCACAGACTTCTCCACATTTCACCCTATAGAGTCCACAGACTGCTCCACATTTCACCCTACACAGAGTTCACAGTCTGCTTCACATTTCACCCTACAGAGCCCAAAGACTGCTCCACATTTCACCCTACAGAGTCCACAGACTGCTCCACATTTTACCCTACAGAGTCACAGACTGCCCCACATTTCACCCTACACAGAGTCCACAGACTTCTCCACATTTCACCCTACACAGAGTCCACAGACTGCTTCACATTTCACCCTACAGAGAGTCCACAGACTGCTCCACATTTCCCCTACACAGAGTCCACAGACTGCTCCACATTACACCCTACAGAGTCCACAGACTGCCCCACATTTCACCTACAGACTCCACAGACTGCCCCACATTCACCCTACACAGAGTCCACACACTGCCCCACATTTCACCCTACAAAGTCCACAGACTGCCACACATTTCACCCTACACAGAGTCCACAGACTGCTCCACATTTGACCCTACACAGAGTCCACAGACTGCTCCACATTTCACCCTACACAGAGTCCACACACTGCCCCACATTTCACCCTACAGAGTCCACAGACTGTTCCACATTTCACCCTACAGAGTCCACAGACTGCTCCACATTTGACCCTAGAGTCCACCGACTTCTCCACATTTCACCCTAGAGTCCACAGACTGCCCCACATTTCACCCTACACAGAGTCCACAGACTTCTCCACATTTCACCTACACAGAGTCCACAGACGCTTCATCATTTCACCCTACAGAGAGTCCACAGACTGCTCCACATTTCACCTACACAGAGTCCACAGACTGCTCCACATTACACCCTACAGAGTCCACAGACTGCCCCAATTTCACCCTACAGACTCCACAGACTGCCCCACATTCACCTACACAGAGTCCACACACTGCCCCACATTTCATCCTACAAAGTCCACAGACTGCCACCACATTTCACCCTACACAGAGTCCACAGACTGCTCCAATGTGACCTAACAGAGTCCACAGACTGCTCCCATTTCACCCTACACAGAGTCCACACACTGCCCCATTTCACCTACAGAGTCACAGACTGTTCACATTTCACCCTACAGAGTCCACAGACTGCTCCACATTTGACCCTAGAGTCCACCGACTTCTCACATTTCACCTAGAGTCCACAGACTGCCCAACATTTCACCCTACACAGAGTCCACAGACTTCTCCACATTCACCCTACACAGAGTCCACAGACTGCTTCACCTTTCACCTACAGAGAGTCTACAGACTGCTCCACATTTCACCCTACAGAGTCCACAGACTGCCTCCATTTCACTCTACACAGAGTCCACCGACTTCTCCACATTTCACCCTACAGAGAGTCTACAGACTGCTCTACATTTCAACTACAGAGTCAGACTACACATATTTCACCCTACAGAGTCCACAGACTGCCCCACATTTCACCCTACACAGAGTCCACAGACTGCTCCACATTTCACCCTACACAGAGTCCACAGACTGTTCCACATTTGACCCTACAGAGTCCGCAGACTGTTCCACATTTCACCCTACACGGAGTCCACAGACTTCTCCACATTTCACCCTACACAGAGTGCAAAGACTGCTTCACATTTCACTCTACAGAGAGTCCACAGACTGTTCCACATTTCACCCTACAGAGTCCACAGACTGCTCCACATTTCACCCTACAGAGTCCACAGACTGCCCCACATTTCACCCTACAGAGTCCACAGGCTGCCCGACATTTCACCCTACACAGAGTCCACAGACTACCCCACATTTCACCCTACGCAGAGTTCACAGACTGCTCCACATTTCACCCAACGCAGAGTCCACACACTGCTCCACATTTCATCCTACACAGAGTGTACAGACTGCCCCACATTTCACCCTACAGAGTCCAAACACTGCTCCACATTTCACCTTACACAGAGTCTACAGACTGTCCCACATTTCACGCTACACAGAGTGTACAGACTGCCCCACATTTCACCCTACAGAGTCTACAGACTGCCTCATATTTCACCCTACACAGAGTACACAGACTTCTCCACATTTCACCCTACAGAGAGTCCACAGACTGCTCCACATTTCACCCTACACAGAGTACACAGACTGTTACACATTTCACCCTACAGAGTCCACAGACTGCCCCACATTTCACCCTACACAGTCCACAGACTACCCCACACTTCACCCTACGCAGAGTACACAGACTGCTCCACATTTCACCCTACGCAGAGTCCACACACTGCTCCACATTTCACCCTACACAGAGTCTACAGACTGCCCCACATTTCACCCTACACAGAGTGTACAGACTGCCCCACATTTCACCCTACAGAGTCCACACACTGCTCCACATTTCACCTGACATAGAGTCTACAGACTGTCCCACATTTCTCGCTACACAGAGTGTACAGACTGCCCCACATTTCACCTACAGAGTCTACAGACTGCCTAACATTTCACTCTACACAGAGTCCACAGACTGCCCCACATTTCACCCTACAGAGTCCACAGACTTCTCCACATTTCACCCTACACAGAGTCCACAGACTGCCCCACATTTCACCCTACATGGTCCACAGACTGCCCCATATTTCACCCTACTGGGTCCACAGACTGCTCCACATTTCACCCTACAGAGTCCACAGACTGCTCCACATTTCGCCCTACAGAGTCTACAGACTGCCCCACATTTCACCCTACACAGAATACAGAGACTGCCCCACATTTCGCCCTACAGAGTCTACAGACTTCCCCACATTTCACCCTACACAGAGTCCACAGACTGCCCCACATTTCACCCTACACAGAATACAGAGACTGCCCCACATTTCACCCTACTGGGTCCACAGACTGCTCCACATTTCACCCTACAGAGTCCACAGACTGCTCCACATTTCGCCCTACAGAGTCCACAGACTGCTCCACATTTCACCCTACAGAGTCCACAGACTGCTCCACATTTCACCCTACAGGGTCCACAGACTGCTCCACATTTCACCCTACACAGAGTCTACAGAATGTTCCACATTTCACCCGACAGAGTCCACAGACTTCTCCACATTTCATCCTACACAGAGTCCACAGACTGCCCCACATTTGACACTACAGAGTCCACACATGCTCCCACATTTACCCTACACAGAGTCGACAGACTGCCCCACATTTCACCTACACAGAGTGTACAGACTGCCCCACATTTACCTACAGAGTCTACAGACTGCCTCACATTTCACCCTACACAGAGTCCACAGACTGCCCACATTTCACCCTACAGAGTCCACAGACTTCTCCACATTTCCCCTACACGGAGTCCACAGACTGCCCCACATTTCACCCTACAGGGTCCAAGAGACTGCCAACATTTCACCCTACAGGGTCCACAGACTGCTCCACATTCCACCCTACAGAGTCCACAGACTTCGCCACATTTCACCCTACAGGGTCCACAGACAGCTCCACATTTCTCCCTATACAGAGTCCACAGACTGCCCCACATTTCACCCTACAGGGTCCAGAGACTGCACCACATTTCACCCTACAGCGTCCACAGACTGCTCCACATTTCACCCTACAGAGTCGACAGACTGCTCCACATTTCACCCTACACAGAGTCTACAGACTGCTCCACATTTCACCCTACACAGAGTCTACAGACTGCCCCACATTTCACCCTACACAGAGTGTACAGACTGCCCCACATTTCACCCTACAGAGTCCACACACTGCTCCACATTTCACCTGACACAGAGTCTACAGACTGTCCCACATTTCTCGCTACACAGAGTGTACAGACTGCCCCACATTTCACCCTACAGAGTCTACAGACTGCCTCACATTTCACCCTACACAGAGTCCACAGACTGCCCCACATTTCACCCTACAGAGTCTACAGACTGCCTCACATTTCACCCTACACAGAGTCCACAGACTGCCCCACATTTCACCCTACAGAGTCCACAGACTTCTCCACATTTCACCCTACACAGAGTCGACAGACTGCCCCACATTTCACCCTACAGAGTCACAGACTGCCACATTTCACCCTACTGGTTCCACAGACTGCTCCACATTTCACCTACACAGGGTCACAGACTGCTCCACATTTCACCCTACAGGGTACACAGACTTCCCCACATTTCACCCTACAGAGTCTACAGACTGCCCCACATTTCTCCCTAAACAGAGTACAGAGACTGCCCCACATTTCACCCTACAGAGTCCACAGACCGCTCCACATTTCACCCTACAGAGTCCACAGACTGCTCCACTATTCACGCTACACAGAGTCCACAGACTGCCCCACATTTCACCCTACAGGGTCCAGAGACTGCTCCACATTTCACCCTACAGGGTCCACAGACTGCTCCACATTTCACCCTACAGAGTCGACAGACTGCTCCACATTTCACCCTACACAGAGTCTACAGACTGCTCCACATTTCACCCTACACAGAGTCTACAGACTGCCCCACATTTCACCCTACACAGAGTGTACAGACTGCCCCACATTTCACCCTACAGAGTCCACACACTGCTCCACATTTCACCTTACACAGAGTCTACAGACTGTCCCACATTTCACGCTACACAGAGTGTACAGACTGCCCCACATTTCACCCTACAGAGTCTACAGACTGCCTCACATTTCACCCTACACAGAGTCCACAGACTGCCCCACATTTCACCCTACAGAGTCCACAGACTTCTCCACATTTCACCCTACACAGAGTCGACAGACTGCCCCACATTTCACCCTACAGAGTCCACAGACTGCCCCACATTTCACCCTACTGGTTCCACAGACTGCTCCACATTTCACCCTACACAGGGTCCACAGACTGCTCCACATTTCACCCTACAGGGTACACAGACTTCCCCACATTTCACCCTACAGAGTCTACAGACTGCCCCACATTTCACCCTAAACAGAGTACAGAGACTGCCCCACATTTCACCCTACAGAGTCCACAGACCGCTCCACATTTCACCCTACAGAGTCCACAGACTGCTCCACATTTCACCCTACACAGAGTCCACAGACTGCTCCACATTTCACCCTACACAGAGTCCACAGACTGCCCCACATTTCATCCTACAGAGAGTCCACAGAGGCTCCACATTTCACCCTACACAGAGTCCACAGACTGCTCCACATTTCACCCTACAGAGTCCACAGACTGCCCCACATTTCACCCTACAGAGTCTACAGATTGCCCCACATTTCACCCTACACAGAGAACAGAGACTGCTCCACATTTCACCCTACAGAGTCCACAGACTGCCCCACATTTCACCCTACAGAGTCCACAGACTTCCCCACATTTCACCCTACAGAGTCTACAGACTGCCCCACATTTCACCCTACACAGAGTACAGAGACTGCCCAACATTTCACCCTACAGAGTCCACAGACTTCCCCACATTTCACCCTACACAGAGTCCACAGACTGCTCCACATTTCACCCTACAGTCCACAGATTGCTCCACATTTCACCCTACACAGAGTCCACAGACTGCTCGACATTTCACCTACAGAGTCCACAGACTGCTCCACATTTCACCCTACAGAGTCCACAGACTGCCCCACATTTCACCCTACAGAGTCCACAGACTGCCCCACATTTCACCCTACACAGAGTACAGAGACTGCTTCACAGAATACTACCAAAGGGGACCATCAAATGATCCCCAAGAAGTAATGAGCGCCTTAAAAGTAAGAAAACCAACCTCCTCCCCCTCTCTTAACTCCCTCTCCTCATTTCCGCAGAACCAAAGAAATATGAAGGGCCAGTGACGCCCCACTGAAGAACGCTCTCCTGCTGGTTCCACTCTGTACATAGGGAGCACAACACTGCTCCGTGCTGCGTGAGGCTACTATTCTATACTACACTAGTACGATCTGTGTGTTCTATTCTATACTATTCCATTCTCTACGATAGAATACGACAGCTTCATTCTATGCTATAAAATACTGTACTATCTCTTCTATTCTATTCTATTTTCTTCTATACGGAAAGGAGTTAGCCAGCTTGCTTTAGGCAGACAGTAAGGGAAGGGTCCCAGAGAGCCTCCAGCTCATGTTTTGTGCAGATAGGGGGACTTGCATGGGGGCCTCGCCTAAACATTCTCATAGCAGACTCAGGGTCCCCATGCACACGGGGGAATGGGGTGGAACCACCAGAAATGTGCTCCTTAGACAGGGAGCCCAGCCCCATCAGCTTCTATATAAAAGCCCTTGCAGTCAACTGGGAAGGGGGCGACCAGCAACCTACTCTCAGGACCCCTCTTTTCGCTGAGAGCTTAACTTTTAGCTTAATAAGTTCCACTGCACTCACTCTTCGATGTCCCCGTGCCTGTTTCTTCCTGGTCAGAGACAAGAACCTGACCCAGCTAAGCTAAAGAGCAAAACTCCGGCATCAGTGCTACAGAACACTATCCTCTGTGTTCTGTGCCATGCGACTCTACTTTCCACACCACACTACGTAATATTAATACTATGCTGTGTGTTCTAATCTAGACTGTATTATGCTATGCAATACTCCGTCATTAGTTCAACTGTATACTCTACAATACTATCCCACTTTTTCTATTCTAGACCATGTAATACTATTTGTCCTATTGTATACTACACTACATAATGTTACACTGTTTCTTCTATTCTATGCTACCCTATATGACATTATACTATTTGTTCTATTCTGCGCTACTCTATAGAATTCTATTCTGTGTGTTCCATTCTATACAATACCTTGCATCATTTTACCATGTTCCACGAAACAAGAGTAGAGTCAGTTATACTTTCATAATCTCTTTTCCAAGCTCTTACCCAGTAAGAAATGTGATGTTTTACTATGCCTCACATAAATGCACATTTCATGATAATCAATGCCATTTCCTATGGTTATAGAATACTGTCTCTATGATTCTATTGATACGGCTTCTTTGGGCTTTTCTCTAAGTCCTCTGCAGTGTCTGGTTTCCTAGTGAAAAGATGACTAAGGTCCCGATAAGATCCTACAAAACCAGCATTCACACAGGCTCACCTGTGTGCACACTGCTGGACTCCGTGTTGAAGGAGTGACAGGAAGACAGACGGCTGTCGGTGGATGGAAGGCAACAAACACAGAGTAGATTCCAGAACTGAGACATGTACCAAGGCTCTGGCACAGCTGAGGGTCGATCCCAATTCTAGCCTCTCACAGAAAGGCAGAGGAGACTTAGCACAAAGAGCATGGAACTTTGCTTTCATAAAGCAAATGCTTACCATCGACTGTGAGGAGCTCAAGGAGAAACGGCAGTAGGCTCCACTAATAACTACTGCTTTAAAAAATGGAAGGGGGCTGGCTCTCTTTTCGGACTCACCCCCCTGCACCCAGGTGAAGTAAACAGCCATGTGGCTCACACAAAGCCGGTTTGGTGGTCTCTTCACACAGATGCGCATGTCATTTTGGTGCCGTGACTCGGATCAGGGGACCTCCCTTGGGAGATCAATCCCCTGTCCTCCTGCTCTTTGCTCTGTGAGAAAGATCTACTTACCACCTCTGGTCCTCGGACCAACCAGCCCAAGGAACATCTCACCAATTTTAAATTGGGTAAGCAGCCTCTTTTTACCATCTTCTCCAACCTCTCTCACTATGGCCCGACCTCTTTCTCCTTTCAATCTTTGCGCCACTCTTCAATCTCTCCCTTCTCTTAATTTCAATTCCTTTCATTTTCTGGTAGAGACAAAGGAGACACGTTTTATCCACTAACCCAAAATGCCGGCGCCGGGTCATACACTGGGGAAGGCAGCCTTCCCTTGGTGTTTAATCATTGCAGGGACGCCTCTCTGATTACTCACCCATGTTTCAGAAGTGTCTGACCACGCTGCAGGGACGCCTCCCTTGGTCCTTCATCCTTAGTGGCAAGCCCCGCTTTCTGCGGGGGGGGCAAGCACCTCGAGCCCCTTCTCTCCCTGTCTCTACCCCTTCTCTGCTTTTCTGGGGAGGGACAAGCACCCCAAACCCTTCTCTCCTGTTTCTACCCCTTCTCTGCTTTTCTGGGGGAGGGGCAAGACCCCGACCTCTTAATTTTGCGCCCCAGTCCATTACTTCCACTCCCCGACCCCTTTCCTGCTTTTCTGGAGGGCAAGAACCCCCGAACTCCTTCTGTGTCTCTACCTCTCTTTTCTCTGGGCTTGCCTCCTTCACTATGGGCAACCTTCCACCCTCCGTTCCTCCTTCTTCTCCCTTAGCCTGTGTTCTCAAGAACTTAAAACCTCTTCAACTCACACCTGACCTAAACCTAAATGCCTTATTTTCTTCTACGATGCCGCTTAACCCAATACAAATTCAACAGTAGTTCCAAAGAGCCAGAAAATGGCACTTTCGATTTTTCCATCCTACAAGATCTAAATAATTCTTGTCCTAAAATGGGCAACTGGTCTGAGGCGCCTGACGTCCAGGCATTCTTTTACACATCGGTCCCTCCCTAGTCTCTGTTCCCAATGCAACTCGTCCCAAATCTTCCTTCTTTCCCTCCTGCCTGTCCCCTCAGTCCCAACCCCAGCTTCGCTGAGTCTTTCCAGTCTTCTTTTCTACAGACCCATCTGACCTCTGTCCTCCTCGCCAGGCCAAGTTAGGTCCCAATTTTTCCTCAGCCTCCACTAGAATCCTTTTATCACCTCCTTCCTCACACCCGGTCTGGCTTACAGTTTCATTCCTCGACTAACCCTCCCCCACCTACCCAGCAATTTCCTCTAAAAAGTGGCCAGGGCTGAAGGCATAGTCAAGGTTAATGCTCTTTTTCTTTATCCGACCTCTCCCAAATCAGTTAGTGTTTAGGCTCTTTTTAATCAAATATAAAAACTTAGCCCAGTTCATGGCCGTTTAGCAGCCACCCTGAGACACTTTTCAGTCCTAGACACTGAAAGGTCAGAAGGCTGTCTTATTCTTAAATACATTTTATTTTATTACACAATCTGCTCCCGACATTCAATAAGCTCCAAAATTAAATTCCGGCCCTCAAACCCCAAACAGGACTTAACGAACCCGCCTTCAAGGTGTACAATAATAAGTAGAGGCAGCCAAGTACCAACTTCTTTCTAAGTTGCAATTCCTTGTCCCCACTGTGACACAAACCCAGCCACATCTCCAGCACACAAGAACTTCCAAATGCCTGAACCACAGCTGCCAGGGGTTCCTCCAGAACCTCCTCACCCAGGAGCTTGCTACAAGTGCCGGAAATCTGGCCACTGGGCCAAGGAATGCCCGCAGCCCGGGATTCCTCCTAACGGTGTCCCATGTGTGGGGACCCCACTGGAAGTCGGACTGCCCAACTCGCCCAGCAGCCACTCCCAGAGCCCCTGCAGCTCTGGCCCAAGGCTCTCTGACTGACTCCTTCCCACACCTTCTCGGCTTAGCGGCTGAAGATTGACGCTGTCCCATCGCCTCGGAAGCTTCCTGGACCATCACAGACGCTTTGGATAACTCTTACAGTGGAGGGTATACGCCCAGATGGCCTGAAGTAACTGAAGAATCACAAGAAGTGCAAATGCACTGCCCCGCCTTAACTGATGACATTCCACCACAAAAGAAGTGTAAATGACCGGTCCTTGCCTTAAGCGATGACATTATCTTGTGAAATTCCTTTTCCTGGCTCATCCAGGCTCAAAAAGCTCCCCCACTGAGCAGCTTGTGACCCCCACTCATGCCCGCCAGAGAACAACACTCCTTTGACTGTAATTTTCCTTTACCTACCCAAATCCTATAAAACAGCCCCACCCTTATCTCCCTTCACTGACTCTCTTTTCGGACTCAGCCCGCCTGCACCCAGGTGAAATAAACAGCCACGTTGCTCAAATAAATAAATAAATAAAAAATGGAAGGAGAGGGTACATTTTCACATGGGCCATGTGGAAAGTTGGCTGGACCTGCGGCTGGACCTGCCCCTGGACCTGACACTGGACCTGCCGCTGGACCTGCCCCTGGACCTGTCCCTGGACCTGCCGCTGGACCTGTCCCGGGACCTGACGCTGGACCTGCCCCTGGACCTGTCCCGGGACCTGACGCTGGACCTGCAGCTGGAGCTGCCCCTGGACCTGCCACTCGGTCTGCTACTGGACTGCTAACAAATGCTGCAGATTTTTATGGAGAGAAAAGTACAGTGCGCCTCAGAGCAGCTGTCCCAGCTCTGGATGAAGCCGGCAGAAAAAGGAAGCAGCAGAGACGCTGGTATCATTCAGTGGGCAGAGTCAATGACCCTCCTCTAAGTCCAGCAAAGCTCAACCTGCATGTCTGCAACTAGAAATAGCAATCGTAAGCCAGACCTCCTGGCAAATACCATTGATCCGCTGTAATTCTGTGTGGTGTGTTATGTCCCATGTACAGGAAATCATTCACAAAGCCTTTAACCAGGAAGTACTAACATGACTTTTAATGTAATATAACAGCTTTGCACCCATTTAACATATATTTAACCCCAGTGGTATATTTAAATATATATTTTATAGAACATCAGGCATGTTTACCTAATGGCTCGAACTTTCACAATGTTTCTCTCCCTGAGAGGACAGCGGAGGATCCCATGCACTGTCTCCAGGAACATGCCCCTCCCAGAGAGGATTCACAAATCCAATGTGCACATGCATGCATGCACAGACACATATCACACACACACATACACATGGACACGCACACCTACATGCAATACATACATTCACACATGCACACACATTCACATAATCACATAATACTAACACTTCACACATGCAGACACATACACACAACACTCAAACACACACGCACAAACATACACACACACTCAAACACACACGCACAAGCTTGCACAACA
>NW_022681294.1:0-12052 GCF_009764315.1 Trachypithecus francoisi | reverse complement strand
CAAACACTCACCATCAGCCCATAAAAACAGCCAGGAAGTGAGATATACCCTGCAAAGCCACGGGGGCAGAACAATCCAAGACCGTGGGAGCCCACCTCTTGCATCAGCATGACCTTGATGTGAAACATGGAGTCAAAGGAGATCATTTTGGATCTTTAAAATTTGGCTATCTTGCTGGATTTCTGACTTGCATGGGGCCTGTAACCCCTTTGTTTTGGCCAATTACTCCCATTTGGAACAGCTGTATTTACTCAATTACCTGTACCCTCATTGTATCCAGGAAGTAACTAGCTTTGGATTTTATGGGCTTTGGATTTTACAGGCCCATAGGCAGAAGAGACTTGCCTTGTCTCAGATGAGACTTTGGACAGCAGAATTTGAGTTAATGCTGAAATGAGTGAAGACTTTGGGGACTGTTGGGAAGGCATGATAAGTTTTGAAATGTAAGGACATGAGATTTGGAGAGGCCAGGAGCAGAATAATATGGTTGGGCCATGTCCCCACCCACATCTCAACTTGAGTTGTATCACTCAGAATTCCCACGTGTTGGAGGAGGGACCCAGGGGAAGGGTTGAATCCCTGGGGCCAGAGATTCCCATGCTATTCTGTGATAATGAATAAGTCTCACAAGGTCTGATGGATTTTTCTTTTTTTTTTTTTTTTTTTTTTTGAGACGGAGTCTCACTCTGTCGCCAGGGCTGGAGTGCAGTGGCCGGATCTCAGCTCACTGCAAGCTCCGCCTCCTGGGTTCACGCCATTCTCCTGCCTCAGCCTCCCGAGTAGCTGGGACTACAGGCGCCCGCCACCTCGCCCGGCTAGTTTTTTGTATTTTTTAGTAGAGACGGGGTTTCACAGTGTTAGCCAGGATGGTCTCGATCTCCTGACCTCGTGATCCGCCCGTCTCGGCCTCCCAAGTGCTGAGATTACAGGCTTGAGCCACCGCGCCCGGCCTGATGGATTTTTCAAGGGTTCTGTCTTTTGCTTCCTTCTCATATTCTCTTCCCACTGCCATGTAAGAAGAGCTGTTCATCCACCACCATAACTCTGAGACCTCCTCAGCCATGTGAAACCTTAATCCAATTAACCTCTTTTTCTTCCCCATCTCACGTATGTCTTTATCAGCAGTGTGAATGTGGACTAGTACATTTGGTATTTTCAAACTTCTTGATATTTTGGAGAGAATAGATATGTAGTATCTTGTGCATTTTCTGATTACTAATGAGGGTGAGAAAATTTTTATGTTTTGGGGACTTTCTCTTTGTGAAATCCCTGTTAATGTATTTTCCCAATTTCTGTTGGGTTGCTATTTTCAAAATTAATTCATAGGAGCTCCTTATACTTGTCGATATGATATTAATCTTTCATAGGTTTTAGGTACTGCAAATATCTTCCTCTAGTTTATAGTTTATCTTTTCAATTTTTAACTATTTTTTTTAATTTTTAGATTTTTTTTGAGACAGAGTCTCATTCTGTCATTCAGGCTGGAGTGCAGTGGCTCACTGCAACCTACACCTCCCGGATTCAGATGATTCTCATGCCTGAGCTTCCCAAGTAGCTGGAATTACAAGTGTCTGCCACCAATGCCCCGCTAATTTCTTGTAATTTTACTAGAGACTGGGTTCACCATGTTGATCAGCCTGGTCTCAAACTCCTGACCTCAGGTGTTTGGGATTACAGGCTTGAGATACCATGTCCAGCCCATCTTTCCACTTTTTGATATAAAAAGTTCTTACTTTTGTGATAGTCAAAATGTCTATTCTTTTTTAATAGTTAAATGGCTTTTTGTGTCTCATTCACTTACATTCTCTACTAAAAGTTTTAAAGTTTTGTTTCTGACATGTCAGTCTGGTCCATCTGGAATTTAATGTTTGTATATAGAGCACAGTAGAAATATAATTTCATTTTGTTTTCTATAGCAATAACCGCTATTTTTTAATTCTATTTATTGAAAAGTTCTTTCTTTCCTTGCTGATCTGCCGTGTGATCTACATCACATATCAAAGATTAAATTTGTGGAGATTTATTTGGGAGCGCTCTATTCTCTTTCATTAGTCAGTTAATCAGTGAAGACCACACTGTCTTAATTGCTGTAGTTTTATAAAAGTTCTGATATTTGGCAGGACAAATACATCTTCTTCTTCAATAACTTCTTTGATAATTTGGCTCCTTCCCTTTTCCATGTGGGTATATAGATTATTATATATTTATGCAATATATATTTATATATTTATTATAAATATATTTATTTATTTATTTAAAATATTTATTATATGCATTTATTTATATGTATTTATTTATAAGTATTTATTTATTTATAAGTATATATTTATTTGTTTATGAATATATATTTATTTATATGTATTTACTTATAATATATATTTATTTAAATATATTTATATATATATTTATTTTTATATTATTTATTTATATATATTTATTTATATACTTATATATATGGAGAGAGGGTCTCACTTTGTTGCCCAGGCTTGAGGACAGTGGTGCAGTCATAGCTCACTGCAGACTTGAACTCCTGGGCTCAAGAGCTCCTCCTACCTCAGTCTACCAAGAAACTAGGACTCGAAGGCATGCACCACTACATCCATCTAATTTTTAAAAACATTATTTTTTTTTGTAACGATGGGGATCTTGCTATGCTGCCCAGGCTGGTCTCAAAACTTTTGGCCTCAAGCAATCCTCCCACCTCAGGCTCCCAAATTGCTGGGATCACAAGAGTGAGCCACCACACCTGGCTCCATTTTGCATATTTTAAGACCATTTAAAAAAAGCTGCTCAAGCCTGCTTTTTTCTCTTGGTGCTACTTGCAACTCCCTTACTTAGCCTTGGAAATACTGTGAGTGAAGAAAATCCAAAGAGTTGAAATATAAAATATTCTTTCTTTTCTTCTAATTGCAAAAGAACAGACACCCTCCTGAATCATAAAGCTACTTTTGATAAGTTGGTGAACTGAGAGCATACACAGTATTCTTAATTCTGCTCTCATTTCAGAGACCTTAGGGATTCAACTACCTCCCCCTGGGTCCCTCCCCTAACACGTGGGAATTATGAGCTATACAATTCAAGTTGAGGCCGGGTGCGGTGGCTCAAGCCTGTAATCCCAGCACTTTGGGAGGCCGAGACGGGCGGATCACGAGGTCAGGAGATCGAGATCATCCTGGCTAACACTGTGAAACCCCGTCTCTACTAAAAATACAAAAACTAGCCGGGCGAGGTGGCGGGCGCCTGTAGTCTCAGCTACTCGGGAGGCTGAGGCAGGAGAATGGCGTGAACCCGGGAGGCGAAGCTTGCAGTGAGCTGAGATCTGGCCACTGCACTCCAGTCCTGGCGACAGAGCGAGACTCTGCCTCAAAAAAAAAAAACAAAACAAAAAAACATAAAAACAAAACAAAAGAAAAAAAAATTCAAGTTGAGATGTGGGCAGGGACATAGCCAAACCATATTATTCTGCTCCTGGCCCCTCCAAATCTCATGTCCTCACATTTCCAAACCTATCATGCCTTCCCAACAGTCCCCCAAAGTCTTAACTCATTTCACCATTAACCCAAATGTCTGCTGTCCAAAGTCTCATCTGAGACAAGGCAAGTCTCTTCTGTCTATGAGCCTCTTCTGATTTCTGCTTCACTGTGGAGTCTTTTCACATAGTCTTAAAAGATTATTGCTATGAAATTTTCTTGTACATATAACCCGTAACCTCTACAATTCTGCAGTTTTAATTGGTTGTCTTACCAATAATGAGTTGCTTTGCTTCAAAATATTTAACATTTCCAGAAGGCATAAATATGTAGAGTATAGTTTTTTAGTCAACCAGAAGAAAATTGACTTTATTTACTAACATAACTGATATGTAAAGGTTTAATAAATTTCCTTCTTCTTTTCTTTTGCATCATAACTACCACTGAATATAATATTACTTTTTTTTTTTTTGAGACGGAGTTTCGCTGTGTCGCCCAGGCTGGAGTGCAGTGGCTGGATCTCAGCTCACTGCAAGCTCCGCCTCCCGGGTTTACGCCGTTCTCCTGCCTCAGCCTCCCGAGTAGCTGGGACTACAGGCGCCTGCCACCATGCCCGGCTAGTTTTTTGTATTTTTTAGTAGAGACGGGGTTTCACTGTGTTAGCCAGGATGGTCTCGATCTCCTGACCTCGTGATCCGCCCGTCTCGGCCTCCCAAAGTGCTGGGATTACAGGCATGAGCCACCGTGCCTGGCCTTTTTAGATTATTTTACTTTATTTTAGTTACTTATTTCTATGACTTTATTGTTACAAAAATGCTAGTTTAAAAAAAAATCAATCAATATAGCAAGGAACAAAGAAGATGATCAACAAGCATTCCCACCTCCAAGATCTAGAAATAAGTGTCATCATTCCAAAAGTTGATACATGGTGGATTCCTTCACACCAGTTTGCAGTACAAAGTAACCCCTTGGTTGTAGAAAACATTATTATTATCATTATTTTTTTGAGAGAGAATTTGACTCTTGTGGCCCAAGCTGGAGTGCAATGGTGCAATCTCAGCTCACTGCAACCTCTGCCTCATAGGTTCAAATGGTTCTCCTGCCTCAGCCTCCTAAGAAGCTGGGATTACCGACACATACCACAAGGGCTGACTAATTGTGTGTATTTTCAGTAGAGACAGGGTTTCACCATGTTGGTCAAGCTGGTCTTGAACTCCTGACCTCAGGTGATCTAGTCGCCTCAACCTCCCAAAGCGCTGGGATTACAGGTATGAGCCACCACACCCAGATTCGAAAACATTATTAAGTAGCAAACAGTAGCAGTATGCTTGGGGGTTTTTGGATTGATTATTTTCAAATCTCTAGAAAAGCTCAATACATTATCTTAGGCTATGATCCCAAGGCAGAGTCTCATCTGTTAATTGGGGGCAGGTCTAAGGGTCCTGTCAGCTCTGAGATTAATGGTTTTCCAGGTTGATCTGCTACCTGCCACCCACCCATCCTCGGTTTTGTTTGTTTGCTTTTTCAGAGACAATGTCTCACTATGTTGACCAGCCTGGTCTTGAACTCCTGGCCTCAAGCGATCCTCGTGCCTTGGCCTCCCAAAGTGCTGGAGTTAGAGATGTGAGCCTCTGTGCTCAGCCCATCCTTAGCTGTTCAAGTGTGGAGGTCAATAGTAAATGCCAAGTTTACATCCGGGTCAGAAGTGGAGATGCCCCAGAACAGAATCATAACCCTAATCAGGCCTCCCACTGCATGAAGACCTTATTTTCTAAAGCTTAAACCTGGACAAAGGTGGCCAGGCACGGTGGCTCAGGCCTGTAATCCCAGCACTTTGGGAGGCCAAGGCGGGTGGATCATGAAGTCAGGAGATCAAAACCATCCTGGCTAACTTTGTGAAACCCCGTCTCTACTAAAAATACAAAAAATTAGCCAGGCATGGTGGCGGGCACCTGTAGTCCCAGCTCCTTAGGAGGCTGAGTCAGCAGAATGGTGTGAACCCGGGAGGCAGAGCTTGCAGTGAGCGGAGATTGTGTTATTGCACACCAGCCTGGGCGGCAGAGTGAGAATCCATCTCAAACAAACAAACAAACACCTGGACAAAGATATAACCAGTAGCACTGTGTTCATGAATATCAGGTCAAAAATTTTAAATTGGGACTATCAAGAAGAACCTGGTAGATGCAGGTGCCGTCCACAGTCCAATGGTCAGCTATGAAAACAGGTTATTTGTACTTTTCTTTTTCATGGAGTCTTTGATGTAAACATTGATGACACTTTCTTACTTCTGTTGTGTTTCCCTTTCTTCTTCATTTTCCATAAGTAGCTTCCTCCATCCCGACTCCCAGCAGGCCACATTCAATTCAGAATATTTTCACCATGAAAATGAGTCTCCATAACACAAATTTAGAGGCCAGGCATGGTGGCTCATGTCTGTAATCCCAGCGCTTCAGGAGGCCGAGGCGGGTAGAGCACCTGAGGTCAGGACTTCAAGACCAGCCTGACAAACATGGTGAAACCCTGTCTCTACTAAAAATACAAAATTAGCCACGCATGGTGGCCCGCACCTGTAGTCCCAGCTACTCAGGAGGCTGAGGCAGGAGAATCACTTGAACCTGGGAGGCGGAGGTTGCAGTGAGTCAAGATCATGCCTGGGCAACAAGAGCAAAACTCCGTCTCAAAAAAAGAAAAAGAAAGAATTTAAAAATTAAAATAGAGGAATGAACAAAGGGGTCAGCCCCTTAAAAATCTCCCAAACCTCTTTAACGGGAGTTTAGGTTATAATATAAATGTGTGGAGGATACTTTTTGCCTTTGTTGATGAAGGACTCCAGCGGGATTGTGCTGATGACATTGCTGTACTGGGAATGGACTGGCCCTTCCATTTCCCAGATTTTTCCCTTTATTCTTTTGAGTGCAGGCATACCTCATGTTATTACACTTGCTGATATTGTGTTTTTCACAAATTGAAGGTTTGGCAATCATGCGTGGAGCGTCTATCTGTCCCACGTTTCTATCATCATGTGCTCACTTTGTGACTCTGTCACATTTTGGTAATTCTTACAATACATTAAACTTTTCCGTTACTATTATCTCTGTTACAGTGATCTGTGATAGGTGATCTTTGATATAACTGTTGTAAGTATGTTGAACCAGGCCAGGCCCCTATATGATGGCAAAATTAATTGATAAACATTGTGTGTGTTCTGACTGCTCCCCTGACCAGCCGTTTCTCCATCTCTCTCTCCTTGGCCCTCCCTATTCCTTGAGACTCAACAATATCAAAATTATACCAATGAATAATCCTCCATTGGCCTCTTAGGGTTCAAATAAAAGGAAGATGCATGTCTTTCACTTTCAGTCCAAACCAAGAAATGATTAGGCTTAATAAGGAAGGCCATGTTGAAATCTGAGACAGGCTGAAAGCTATATTTCTTGTGCCAAAGTGAGCCAAGTTGTAAATGGAAAGAAAAAGTTCTCCAAGGAAATTAGAAATGTTACTCCAGTGAAAACATACATGATAAGAAAACAAATCGCTAATCACTATGGCTAGTGCCTAGAGGAGTACTCCATGCCCTCTGGGCATACAAGAGATATTATCTAATGAATTGGAAAAGAGCAAACCAGAAGTGGCTTTCTTCTCCCCCTTGGACTCCTTTGTACTAATTTTTAAGTCTTGGTTGGAAATCACTGAGTACATTCATAATGTGTATGACAGAAATCAGTCTTATAGTAGTTTATCTTCATTTAGCTCTGGAAGTTTACCTTTGCCTTAGTTTTGGAAGTAAATCTTAGTTTGTAGTTCTGAAGTTCTCATTTGTGTTGAACACATTAAAGACTAGATTTAAAAATTGCCTTCAAGATTGTTCTTACCTATAAGACTTACTCCTACTTCTAAATGCTGAAAATTGACCCCGGAGGCCAGACGCGGTAGCTCACAGCTGTAATCCCAGTACTTTAGGATGTCAAGGCGGCTGGATCATGAGGTCAGGAGTTCAAGACCAGCCTGGCCAAGATGGTGAAACCCCATCTCTACTACAAATGCAAAAATTAGCCGGGTGTGTTTGTGGCTGCCTGTAGACCAAGGTACTCCATAGGCTAGGGCAGAGAATTGCATGAACTGGAGGGCGGAGTTGCAGTGAGCCAAGATCATGCCACTGTGCTCCAGCCCGGGTGATGGAGGGAGACTCCATCTCAAAAAAAAAAAAAATAAATAAAGAGGGAATGAAAATTGACTCTGGAGAGAACACTATAAGATTATGAGTTAGTGGAAAAGTGATCAGATTAATAAATGTATATTGGTAGTTGAATTTCACAAAGAAATAGACATAATCATGATTATACCTTTATTTTTACAAGAAGAGATGATATAACTAGAGTATGTGTCTACAGGAGTAATAATGGTTTCCAAAGAGTATTTTTTAAAGGAAAAAAAGTGAGCAGGAATTAACTCTTTAATGTAAGCTCTAAAGTAACATTTGGTTGTGAGTCTAAATGGTACCATCTAGCACCTTTATGTTTTAAGGGTCTTCCAATGTTTCCAGAAAAAGCCCTTGTTTTCAATGGATTTTTATAGACAAAATCTCTTTTCCTGGTAAAAGTTGCTCTGAAAAACCTCAACTTGGGAAGTTAAAATTTTTCCCTGAATTACAAAATCTACATATTTTGGCCTTTCATTTTGGAGGAGTGCAAAAGTTGGAAGTAAGAAGTTTTATTTTAAGTACTTTCAGTGCTAAAGAAATGCAGTCACTATGTTATATAAAATAGTTCATAGGTTGATCACTCATAATAATTGACTCTAAGGCTTTTATTCAGAAAACAGCAGAAAGATTAAATCTTGAATTAAGTCTTATTGGGGAAATGGCTACTGTGCAGATGGAGTTTTAGAGTAATAATGAAATTCTACCTAGAATGCAAAATTGCGTAAATGAATTATATAGCATGTTGTTGGGATTTTGTGACACAGTCTCATGCTGTCACCCAGGCTGGAGTGCAGTGGCATGATCTCATCTCACTGCAACCTCCACCTCCTGGGTTCAAGTGATTCTCCTGTCTCAGGAGAATCCTCAAGTAGCTGGGTTTACAGGCCTGAGCCACTATGCCTAGCTAATTTTTCTATTTTTAGTAGAGACAGGGTTTTGCCATGTTGGCCAGGCTGGTCTCGAACTCCTGACCTCAGGTGACCCTACTGCTTCAGCCTCACAAAGTGTTCGGAGGTATAAGCCATCTTCCACAGCTGGAATTTTTTTTTAATGTGCAGAAGATCAAAGCTGCTTGGAAGGAGTGCCTGTAATTTTCCAGTAAGCCACAAATTAAGATGGCATCTTATATACCAGCAGAGTAGCTCTAGCTTCCAGGGGGAGGGTGGAAAGGTTGAGGTTCTGTGAAGATTTAGGAGGATCTTGATAGAGAACTTTATAAGCTTCCTTCTCTTTAATAAACACTCGTCTTACATCTTGCTGTCATTAAAGGCAGCTGTTCCTGAAATTTCAAACACTTAAGTACATCCACAAAACAAGAATATGGAGATCTTCATTTCCCTTCAACTATAATTTGCTCAGTTATACCTCAGTGTTGTAACAGTACTGTGACACCTGGGACAGTGCTTTGATCTTGCGATAACCTCTGTATTGACCTGTAGGAGACCTAAGAGACCTTTCTCTTTTTGAGTTTGAATCATAGGCTTGATGTAGTCTCTTGTTTTATATACTTGTTCCTAATGTAAAAGTGCTTAACTGCCTCTTGGTTGTATTGGGTAGCATTGGGATAAGGTTTTAACTGGATATTCTTGAATCACCTTTATAATAAACCAATTCTATAATATTTAAATAAAGAAAACAAAGCCTTATTGCTTGGTATGGAGAAAGTTGAAGTGGCCTGGATAGAAGATCAAGCCAACCACAACTTTCCCTTAAGCCAAAGCCTAAGCCTTAGCAAGGCCCTAATTCTCTTCATTTTATGAAGGCCGAGAGAGATGAGGAAGCTGCAGAAGGAAAGTCTGAAATCAGCGTAGGTTGGTTCATGAGGTTTAAGGAAGGAAGCCATCTCTATGATATAATAGTGCAAGATGAAGCTGCAAGTTCTGATGTAGAAGCTGCCGTAAGTTATCCAGAAGATCTGGCTAAGATCATTGATGAAGGTGGCTGTCATGCTTGTCCATGTGAAGAGACCACCAAACAGGCTTTGTGTGAGCAACATGGCTGTTTATTTCACCTGGGTGCAGGCGGGCTGAGTCGGAAAAGAGAGTCAGCGAAGGGAGATAAGAGTGGGGCCGTTTTATAAGATTTGGGTAGGTAAAGGAAAATTGCAGTCAAAGGGGGGTTGTTCTCTGGCGGGCAGGAGTGGGGGTTACAAGATGCTCAGTGGGGGAGCTTTTTGAGCCAGGATGAGCCAGGAAAAGGAATTTCACAAGATAATATCATCGCTTAAGGCAACGACCAGCTATTTTCACTTCTTTTGTGGTGGAATGTCATGGGTTAAGGAGAGGCAGGGCATTTGCACTTCTTTTGTGATTCTTCAGTTACTTCAGGCCATCTGGGCGTACACATGCAAGTCATAGGGGATGTGATGGCTTGGCTTGGGCTCAGAGGCCTGACATTCCTGCCTTCTTATATTAATAAGAAAAATAAAATAAAATAGTGTGACGTGTTGGGGCGGCAAATATTTTTGGGGGGTGGTATGGAGAGAGAATGGGCGATGTTCCTCAGGGCTCCTCCAAGCGGGATTAGGGGCGGCGTGGGAACCTAGAGTGGGAGAGATTAAGCTGAAGGAAGATTTTGAGGTAAGGGGTGATATTGTGGGGTCGTTAGAAGAAACATTTGTCGTATTGAATGATTGGTGTGGCCTGGATGCAGTTTTGCATGAATTAAAAAACTAAACAGAGGACACAAGGTAAGAGAAGGAGAAAAAAACAGGCGCTGAAGGACTAAGAATTGGGTGGACCTAGCACATCTAATTAGAGAGTGCTTAAGGAGGCTCAGCATAGCCTTGCCGGCAAAGGTTATTTATTTACTTTAGAGGAATTTAAAGTGGCGGTTTGGGATAGCACTAGGAGATATCAGCTGTGATGGCTTGGAGAAACGGTGTAAACCAGCAGTGTAAACACAAGCAGGGCATTTATGAGTAGTTGAAAATGGTGAATAGGAGTATGGCTAGACAGAAGACAGAAGGGATGAAAGTTTTTTGGGGTGCAGTCCAAGTTGGTCTGCTGTCTGGAATGAGACTGGGACCTAATAAAAAGGAGTGTCCACACAGGAGCTCAAATGGGCTGTAACCTGTAGCATTCCGAGGACAGGCCTGAATTCTGAGAAAGGAAAGTGGTAAAAGTATTGTCTAGTCCTTTTTAAGTTGGTGACTGAGCTTGGTGATGTGTGTTTTTAAAAGACTATTAGTCTGTTCTACCTTTCCTGAAGATTGGGGACGGCAAAGGATATAAAGGTTTCACTGAATACTAAGAGCCTGAGAAACTGCTTGGGTGATTTGACTATTAAAAGCTGGTCCATTATCAAACTGTATAGAGGTAGGAAGGCCAAACTGAGGAATTATATCTGACAGAAGGGAGGAAATGACGTGGTGACCTTCTCTGGGGAAAGGCCTCTACCCATCCAGTGAAGTGTCTACCAGACTAAGAGATAATTTAGTTTTCTTACTTAGGGTATGTGAGTAAAGTCAATTTGCCAGTCCCGGGCAGGGGCAAATCCCCGAGCTTGATGTGTAGGAAAGGGAGGGGGCCTGAACAATCCCTGAAGGGTAGTAGAATAGCAGATGGAACACTGAGAAGTGATCTCCTTGAAAATAGATTTCCATGATGGAAAGGAAATGAGAGGTTCTAAGAGACAGGCTAGCGGCATGTAACCTACATGGAAGAGGTTATGAAATGACGACAGAATAGAATGGGCCGTGAGGTTGGAAGGAGATAATTTTCCTTGGTCTAAGAACCATTTGCCTTGTGTGTGAAGAGATTGATAGGTGGACGTTTCAGGGAAGGAGTAGGTGGGAGTGGCCGATGTGAAGGAGGAAAACTGCTGTGAGAAGTTGGAAGCTCCTTTTTTAGCTCACTTATCAGCATAAGCATTGTTTTGAGGGATGGGATCTGATGCCTTTTGATGGCTGCTTTTTTAGCTACCTTTTCAGCATAAGTGTTGTCTTCAGCAAAGGTTGGGGGAAGAAAATAAATTTTGGAAGTTATGAGAACTGTAGAGAGTTGAGCATAGTTTGTGATTTTTAGGGCCTCTAACAGTATTAAAGCCGTGGCAGCCGCTGCGGGCAGACATGAAGTCTAGGCTGAAACATTAAGGTCGTTTGGACAGAAAGGCTACAGGACGCGGTCCCGGCTCTTGGGTAAGAATTCTGTCTGCACTAACCTTGCCTAGGAAGGAAAGGAGTTGTTGTTTTGTAGAAGGTGGGGTTTGGGAGATTAGCCGGACATGATCAGCAGGGAGAGTAAGTGTGTATTTATGATAATTATGTCGAGATAGGTAACAGATGAGGCAGAAATTTGGGCTTGACTGAAGTAATGGGGGTTGTCCGTGAGGCCTTGCAGCAGTACAGACTAGGTAATTTGCTGAGCCTGATGGATGTCAG
>NW_022681293.1:0-12137 GCF_009764315.1 Trachypithecus francoisi | reverse complement strand
GCGGGGATGCAAAACGGAACACAGTCTCTTCACATATCTAGACAGAAGTATGCTCATCCTTCAGAGCATGCAGGCGGGCAATACCCAGTGTGTGTGTGCGCGTGTGATTCACGTGCGTATGAGCTTCTGTGTATTTGTGTGAGTGTGTGCATGTGTTAGTATGTGTAAATGTGTGGTGGAGTGAGCAAGTGAGTGTGTAAAAGTGTGTGAGCATGAACACAAGTATGTATATGTGCAGCATATGTATGGGTGAGTCTGTGTAGCATATGTGTATGTGAACATGTGTTTGTATCCACATGTGTGTACTGCATGTATGTGTTGCAGGAAGACAGGCACCCCGAATGGAGGAACCGGCTGGAGCCGTGGCAGAGGAACATAAATTGTGAAGATTTCATGGAGATTTATCAGTTCTCAAAATTAATACTTTTATAATTTCTTATGCCTGTCCTTTCTGCAGTCTCTGAACATAAATTGTGAAGATTTCACAGGCATTTATCAGTTCCTAACTAATACTCTTATAATTTTTTATGCCTGTCTTTAATCTCTTAATTCTCTTATCTTCTTAAGCTGAGAATGTACGTCAACTAAGGACCACTATTGTGAAAATTGATTGTAAAACATGGGTGTTTGAAAAACACGAAATCAGTGCACTTTTAAAATGAACAGAATAACACTGATTTCAGGGAACGAGGGAAGACAACCAAAGGTATGAATATTAAATAGAAAGGAATATGAAATGGAATGGAATGGAATTCAAAGGAATGGAATATGGAAAGGAATGGAAGGGAATATGGAAGTGAATGGAATATGGTATGGAATGGAATAACGAATGGAATGGAATATGGAATGGAATTGAACGGAATGCAATCAAATATGGAATGGAATGGAAAGGAAAAAAATGCAATGGAATATGGAATGAAAGGAATATGAAATGGAATGGAATGGAATTGAAAGGAATGGAATATGGGATGGAATGGAATGGAAAATGGAAGGGAATGGAATAGAATGCAATATGGAATGGGATGCCAATATGGAATGGAATATGGAACGGAATGGAATGGAAAGGAATATGGAATAGAATTGAATGGAATACGGGAAAAATGTAATACGAAATGGAATGGAATATGGAATGGAATTGAACGGAATAAGAATAGAATAGAATGGAATGCAATGCAATGTGGATTGGAATGGAAAGGATTATGGAATGGAATGGAATGTGGAATGGAACAGAATGGAATGGAATGGAATGGAATATGGAATGGAATGGAAAGGAATGGAATGGAATGGAATATGGAATGGAATAGAATGGAATGGAATGGAATGGAATGGAATATGGAATGGAATAGAATGGAAAGGAAAGGAATGGAATGGAATGGATGGAATAGAATAAGGAATGGAATGGATGGCATGGAATATGGAATGGAATAGAATGGAATGGAGAGGAATATGGAATGGAATAGAATCGAAAGGAATGGAAATGAATAGAATAGAACGGAATATAGAATGGAAAAGTAATAGGAATAGAGTAGAATATGGAAGGCAACGGAATGGAATTGAATGGAAAGGATTACGGAATACAACGGAAAATGGAATGGAATGGAATATGGAATGGAATGGACTGGTATAGGAAATGGAATGGAATATGGAATGGAATGAATATGGAATGGAATGGAACTCAAAGAATAGAATATGGAATGGAATGGAATGGACTGGTATAGGGAATGGAATGGAATATGGAATGGAATGGAATGGAATATGGAATGGAATGGAATTCAAAGAAATAGAATATGGAAAGGAATGGAATGAAATGTGGAATGGAATGGAACATGGATTGGAATGGAATGGAATGGAATGAAGGAATGGAATGGAATTGAACATGGAATGGAATGGAATGGAATATGGAATGGAATGGAATGGAATATGGAATGGAATGGAATGAAATGGAATGGAATGGAATGAAATGGAATGGAATATGGAATGAAATGGAATGGAATGCAACGGAATGCAATGGAATATGGAATGGAATGGGAAGGAATATGGAATGGGATGGAATATAGAATGGAATGGAATGGAATGGAAGGGAATATGGAATGGAATGGAATGGAATGGAATATGGGATGGAATGGAATATGGAGTGGAATGGAATGTAGAAAGGAATGGAATGGGATGGAATGGAATGGAATGGAACGGAATATGGAATGGAATGGAATGGAATTGAATGGAATATGGAATGGAAAGGAATATGGAAAGAAATATAGAATGGCATGGATTATGGAATGGAATGGAACGGAACGGAGGGTAAAGGAATGGAACAGAATATGAAATGGAATGTTAGGGAACGGAATGGAATGGATTAAAATAGAATACGGAATGGAACGGAATATGGAATGGAATGGAAAATGGAATGGAATAGATTATGGAATAGAATGGAATGGAATGGAATGGAATATGGAATGGAATGGAATGGAATATAGAATATGAAATGGAATGGAATGAAATGGAATATGAAATGGAATGGAATGGAATGGAATATGAAATGGAATCGAATGAAATGCAATGGAATGGAACGGAAAATGGAATAGAATTGAATGAAATAAGAATGAAATGGAATGGAATGCAATAGAAATGGAATGGAAAAGATTATGGAATTGAATGGAATATGGAATGGAACGGAATGAAATGGAAAATGGAATGGAAGTTAATAGAATATGGAATGGAACGGAATATGAAATGGAATGGAATATGGAAAAGAACAGAATGGAAAGTAATGGAATGGAAGACAATGGAATGGAATAAGGAATGAAACAGAAAAGAATGCAATATGGAATGGAATGGAATGGAAAGGAATCAAATCAAATATGGAATGGAATGGAATGGAATATGGAATTGAATGCAAGAAAATGGAAAGGAATGCAACGGAATGGAACGGGAATGGAAAGGAACGGAATGGAATGGAATGCAATGGAATGGAATACGGAATGGAATGGAATATGGAATGGAAAGGAATACGGAATGGAATGGAATGCAATGGAATGGAATGGACAGGAATGGAATATAAAATGGAAAGGAAAAGAATGCAATGGAATATGGAAGGAATGGAATTGAAAATGGAATGGAATGAAATATGGAATGAAACGGAATGAAATGGAATAACGAATGCAATGTACTGGAATATGGAATGGAATGGAATATGGAATGGGATGGAATGGAATGGAATGGAATGAAATGGAATGGAATATGGAATCGGATGGAATGTAATGGAGTGGAATGAAATGGAAAGGAATATCGAAGGGAATGGAATGGATGCAATGGAATGGAATGGAATGGAATAGAATGGAATGGAATGAAATATGGAATATAGAATGGAATGAAATGGAATATGGAAAGGAAAGGAATGGAATGGAATGAAATGAAATGGAAAATGGAACGGAAAGAAATGGAATGGAACATGGAATTGGATGGAATGGGATGGAGTGGAAAGAAATGGAAAGAATATGGAATGGAATGGAATATGGAATGGAATGTAATTGAATGAAATATGGAATGGAATGGAAAGACATATGGAATGCAAAGGAATGGAATGGAATATGTAATGCAATGGAATGAAATGGAATGGAATGAAATATGGAGTGGAATGGAACGAAATATGGAATGGAATGGAATGGAATGGATTACGTAACGAAATGGAATATGGAACGTAATGGAATGCAGCGGAATAAAATGGAATAGAAAGGAATGGAACAGAACGGAATGGAATATGGAAATGAATGAAATATGGAATGAAGTGGAATACGGAATGGATTCGAATGGAATACAACGGAATATGGAATGGAACGGAATGGAATATGGAATGGAATGGAATAAGGAATGGAATGGAATTGAAAGGAATATGGAATGGAATATAATGGAATATGGAATGGAATGGAATGGAATATGGAACAGAATAGAACGGAATGGAATGCAATGGAAAGGAATAGAATATGGAATGGAATATGGAATGGAATGGAATATGGAAGGGAATATAGAATGGAATATAATATGGAATGGAATGAAAAGTAACACAACGGAATGGAAGGGAATACGAAATGGAATGGAAGGGAACGAAATGTAATGGATTGCAATGGAATATGGAAAGTAAGGGAATATGGAATGGAATGGAATATGGAATGGAATTAAATATGGAATGGAATTAAATATGGAATGGAATGGAATATGGAATGGAATATAATGGAATATGGAATGGAATGGAATGGAATATGGAATGGAATGGAATATGGAACAGAACGGAATGGAATGGAATGGAATGGAAAGGAATAGAAGATGGAATGGAAAGGAATGGAATATGAAATGGAATGGAATATGGAAGGGAATATAGAATGGAATGGAATCTGGAAAGGAATGAAACGGAATGCAACGGAATGGAACAAAATACGAAATGGAATGGAAGGGAAGGAAATGTAACGGATTGCAATGGAATATTGAAAGTAATGGAATATGGAATGGAATGGAAAGGAATGGAATATGGAATGGAATGGAATATGAAATGCAATGGAATATGGAATGGAATGCAATGGACTATGGAATGAAATTGAATGGAATATGAAATGGAATGGAATAGGGAACGGAATGGAATGGAATATGGAATGGAAAGGTATGGAATATGTAATAGAATGATGTGGAATATGGAATGGAATATGGAATGGAATGGAAAGGAATGCAATGGAGTATGCAATGGAATGGAATGAAATATGGAATGGAATGGAATATGGAACGGAATGGAATGGAAAGGAAGGGAATGCAATATGGAATGGAAAGGTATGGAATTTGGAATGGAATATGGAATGGAATGGAGTGGAATGGAATGCAATGGAATGAAATGCAATGGAATATAGAATGGAATGAAATGGAATATTGAATGAAATGGAATATGAAATGGAATGGAACAGAATGGAATGGAATGGAATGGAACATGGAATGGAAAGTAATATGGAATGGAATGAAAAGGATTATGGAAGGGAAAGGAAAGTGGAATGGAATGGAATGGAATATGGAGTGAAATGGAATATGGAAGGGAATGGAAAGGAATGCAATGGAATATGGAATGGAATAGAATTGAATGGAATGGAATGGCATTGTATTTGGAATGAATGAAAAGTAATGGAATGGAATGGAATTTGAAAAGGAATGGAATACAATGGAATAGCTGAAATGGGATGAAATCGAATATGTGATTCAATGGAATATGGAATTGAATGGAATATGGAATTGAATATGGAACGGAAAATAAAGGAATATGCAATGGAATGGTGTGTGGAATGGAATGGAATTGAATGAAATATGGAATGGAAAGGAATGGAATGCAATGGAACATGGAATGGAATGGAATATGGAATGGAATGGAATGCAAAAGAATATGGAAAGTAATGGAATGGAATATGTAATGGAACGGAATATGGAATGGAATCGAATGGAATGGAATATGGAATGGAATTGTATGGAATATGTAATGGAATATGGAACGGATGGTATGGAAAGGAATGCAAGGGAATATGGAAAGAATGGAATGGAATATGGAATGGAATGGAATGGAAAACGGAAGAGAATAGGATGAATCGAAATGGAATGTGGAACGGAATGGAATGGAATTGAATGGAATAGGAAATGGAATGGAATACGGAATGGAAGGGATTATGGAAAGGAATCGAATATGGAATGAAATAGAATGGAAAGGAATGGAATGGAATGGATTAAGGAATGGAATGTAATGGATTAAGGAGTGGAATGGAATGGAATATGGAATGGAAAGGTATGGAATATGTAATAGAAGGGTATGGAATATGGACTGGAATATGGAATGGAATGGAAAGGAATGCAATGGAGTATGCAATGGAATGGAATGGAATATGAAATGGAATGGAATATGGAACGGAATAGAATGGAATGGAATGCAATATGGAATGGAAAGGTATGGAATTTGGAATGGAATGGAATGGTATTGAATGCAATGCAATGGAATATGGAATGGAATGGAATGGAATATTGGATAATTGGAATATGGAATGGAATGGAAAGGAATATGGAATGAAATAAAATGGAATATGGAATGGAATGGAGTGCGGAATGAAATGGAATGGAATATGGAGTGGAATGGAATATGGAACGGAATGGAAAAGAATGGAATGGAATATAGAAGGGAATAGAATGGAATGAAATGGAATGGCATCATATTTGGAATTGAATGCAAACAAATGCAATGGAATGGAATTCGGAAAGGAATGCAATAAAAAGAAATAGAGTGGAATGGAATGAAATCGAATATGTGATTCAATGGAATATGGAATGGAATGGAATGTGGAATGAAAAGGACTGGAAAGGAATATGGAACGGAAAGTAATGGAATATGGAATGGAATGGAATATAGAATGGAATGGAATTGAATGGAATGGAATGGAAAATAATGGAATGGAATGGAGTTGAACAGAATGAAGTGGAATGTAATATGGAATGGAATGGAACATGGAATGGAATGGAATAAGAATGGAATGGAATACGGAATGGAATGGAATATGGAATGGAATGAAATGGAATGCAAAGAAATGGTATATACAATGGAATGGAATATAGAATGGAATGGAATGGAATGGAATGAAATGGAATATGGAATGGAATAGAATATGGAATGGAATGGAATCGAATGGAAAAAATTGGAGTATGGAATGGAATGGAATGGAATGGAACATGGAATGGAATGCAATATGGAATGGAATGGACTTGAATATGGAATGGAATGGAATGGAATCGGAAATGGAAAGGAATGGAAAGGAAAACGGAACGGAATATAACAGTAGGGAATGGAATGGAATATGTAATGGAATGGAATGCAATGGAATATTGAAAGGAATGGAATGGAATGAAATTGAATGGAATGGAATGGAATATGGAATGGAAGGGAAAGGAATGGAATGGAATGGAATGGAATCGAATGCAATGGAATGTAATAAAGAATGGAATATAATGAATGGAAGGGAGTGGAATGGAGTGGAATGTGAAGTGCAATGGGAAGCAATGGAAAAGAATGGAGTGGAATATGGAATGCAATGTCATATGGAACGAAATGGAATGGAAAGGAACAAAATGGAATGGAATGGAACGAAATGGAATGGAATGGTATATGGAATAGAATGGAATATGGAATGGAATGGAATACGGAATGGAATGGAATGGAATATGGAATGGGCCGGGCGCGGTGGCTCAAGCCTGTAATCCCAGCACTTTGGGAGGCGGAGGGGCGGATCACGAGGTCAGGAGATCGAGACCATCCTGGCTAACACGGTGAAAACCCGTCTCTACTAAAAATACAAAAAAAAACTAGCCGGGCGAGGTGGCGGGCGCCTGTAGTCCAGCTACTCGGGAGGCTGAGGCAGGAGAATGGCATAAACCCGGGAGGCGGAGCTTGCTGTGAGCTGAGATCCGGCCACTGCACTCCAGTCCAGGCGACAGAGCGAGACTCCGCCTCAAAAAAAAAAAAAAAAAAAAAAAGGAATATGGAATGGAATGCTATATGGAATGGATTGAAATGGAAGGGAATATGGATATGGTTTGGAATCGCATGTAATATGGAATGTAATGGGTGGAAGATGGAATGGAATGGAATCTGGAATGAAACAGAACGGAATGGAATGGAATGGAAAGAAATATGAAATGGAATGGAAAGGAATATGGAATGGAATGGAATATGGAATGGAATGAATATGAAATGGAATGAAATGAATGGAATGGTATGGATATGGTATGGAATGGAATGGAATGAAAAAGAAATGGAATGGAATGGAAAGGAAAGGAATGAAATATGGAATGGAATGGAAAGGAATATGGAATTGAATCAAATATGGAATGGAATGGAATGAAATGGAAAGGATTGGAATGGAATATTGAATGGAATGGAATGTGGAACGTAATGGAATGGAAAAAAATTGAATGTAATGGAATGGAGTGGAATATGGAACGGAATGGAAGATGGAATGGAATGGAATATGGAATGGAACAGAATATGGTATCGAATGGAATAGAATGGAATGAAGTGGAATTGGAATGGAATATGGAATGGAATGATATTTAATGGAATGAAATGGAATATGGAATGCAATGGAATGTGGAATGGAATGGAATCGAATGCAATGAAATGGAGTATGGAATGGAATGGAATGGAATATGGAATCTAAAGGAATCGAATATGGAATGGAATGGAATTGAAGGGAATATGGAATGGAATGTAATAAGATACGGGAAAGAATGGAACTTAACGAAATGGAATGGAATATGGATTAGAATAGAATATGGAATGGAATATAGAAAGTAATATGGATTGGAATGGAATAGAATAAAATGGAATGGAAAGGAAAATGGAATGGAATGGAATATGGAACGGAATGGAAAGGAATGGAATGGAATGCAATATGCAATGGCATAGAATGGAATGGAATGGAATAAGGAATCGAATGGAATGGAATGGAATATGGAATTGAATGGAATGCAATGAAATGGAAAATGGTATGGAATGTAATAGAATATGGAACGGAATGGAATGGAATGGAATACGGAATGGAATGGAATATGGAATGAAATGTAATGGAGTATGGAACGGAATGGAATGGAATATGGAATGGAATGGAATATGAAATGGGATGGAAAGGAATGGATAAAGTGGAATAGAATGCAATGGAATGGAATGTAAAGGAATATGGATTAGGATGTAATATGGAATGGAATGTAAAATGGAATGGAATGAAATGGAATGGAATGGAATTCAAAGGGATATGGAATGGAATGGAATATGGAATGGAATGGAATGGAAAGGAATATGCTATGTAATGGAATGGAATATGGAATATAAAGGAATGGAATATGGAATGAAATGGAATATGGAATGGAAGGGAAAGGAATGGAAGTGGAATGGAATGGAAGTGGAATGGAATGGAATATGGAATGGAATGGAATGAAATCGAATGGAATATGGAATGGTATGGAATATAGAATGGAATGGAATATGGAATGCAACGAAACGGAATGGAGATAACAGAATGGAAAGGAATATTAAATTGAACGGAAAGGAATGAAATATGGAAAGGAACGGAATGGAATGGAATATGCAATTGAATGAAATAAAATGGAATGGAATTGAATGCAATGGAATATGGAATGCAAAGGAATGGAATACGGAATGGAAAGGAATATGGAATGGAGTTGAATGGAATGGAATATAAAATGGAATGGAATGGAATGGAAAATGGAAAAGAATGCATTGGAGTATGGAATGGAATGAAATATGGAATGGAATGGAATGGAAGGAAGGAATGGAATAGAATGGAATATGGAATGGAATGGAATATGGAATGGGATGGAATGAAATGGTATGAAAGGAATATGTAATGGAATATGGAATGCAATGGATTGGAATGGAATGGAATAGAATGGAATGGAATGGAATGGAATGTGGAATGGAATGGAATATGGAAAGGAATGGAATAGTATGGAATGAATATGGAATGGAATACAATGGAATGGAATAAGAAATGGAATGCAATATGGAACGGAGTGGAATAGAATGGAGTAAAATGGAATAGAAGGGAAGATGGAATGCAAGAGAATGGAATTTGGAAAGGAATGGAATATGGATTGCGCTGGAATAGAATGGAAAGGAATGCAATGCAATATGGAACGGAATGCTATGGAATGAAATGGAATGGAAAGAAATATGGAATGGAATATGCAATGGAATGCAATAGAATGGAATGGAATGCAATGGAAGATGGAATGGAATGGAATTCGGAAGGGAATGGAATGAAATGGAATCGAATATGGAATGGAATAGAATGGAATGGAATGTGGAATGAAGGCAATATGGAAAGGAAAGGAATGGAACAGAATGGAATGGAATGGAGTATGGAATGGAATAGAATGGAATGGAATGGAATGGAATATGGAATGGAATGGAATGGAATAGAATGGAAATGAATGGAATGGAATATGGAATGAAACGGAACGAAATGGAATGGATTGGAATGGAACTGAATGGAATGAAATAGAATATAGAGGCCGGACGTGGTGGCTCACACCTGTAATCCCAGCACTTTCGGAGGCCAAGGCGGGTGGATCACGAGGTCAGGAGATCGATACCATCCTGGCTAACAAGGTGAAACCTCGTCTCTACTAAAAATACAAAAAATTAGTCCGGCGTGGTGGTGGGCGCCTGTAGTCCCAGCTACTAGGGATGCTGAGGCAGGAGAATGGCGTGAACCTGGGAGGTGGAGCTTGCAATGAGCTGAGATCGTTCCACTGCACTCCATCTGGAGACACAAGGAGACTCCGTCTCAAAAAAAAAAAAAAAAATAGAATATGGAAAGGAATGCAATATGGAATGGAAAGGAATATGGAATGGAATGGACTGAAATGAAATGCAATGAAATAAGAATGAAATGAAATGTAATATGGAATGGAATGGAATAGGGAAAGGAAAGGAATGGAATGGAATATGCAATGGAGTGGAATGGAAAACGGAATGGAATGGAATATGGAACGGAAAGGAATGGAAAGGAATGTAGTGGAATGGAATGGAATGGAATATGGAAAGCAATGAAATCGAATGGAATGGAATGAAATATGGAATGGAATGGAATATAAAATGAAATGGAATATGGAATGTAAAGAAACGGAATGGAATGGAACTTAATGAAATGGAATAGAATATGAAATGTAATGGAAGGCAAGGGAATGGAATAGATTGCAATGGAATATGGAATGGGATGGAATATGGAATGGAATAGAATGGAATCGAATACAATGGAATCTGGAATGGAATGAATATGGAATGGAATGGAATGCAATGGAATATGGAATGGAATGGAATGGAATGAAACAGAATGGAATGTAACGTAATGTGGAATGGAATGGAATATAGCATGGAATGGAAAGGAATGGAATGGAATATGTAATGGAATAGAATGGAATATGGCATGGAATGCAATATGGAATGAAATGGAAAGTGATTGGAATAGGGAATGGAATGTAATGGAATATAGAAAGGAATGGAATATGGAATGGGATTGAATGGAATGGAATGAAATGGAAAGGATTATGGAATGAAATGGAATGGAATAGAAAGGAATGGAAAATGGAATGGAATATGGAGTGGAATGGAATGGAATGGAATGGAATAGAATGGAGTGGAATATAATTGAATATGGAATGAATGGAATATGGCACGGGATGGAATGGAATGGAATGGAATATGGAATGGTATAGAATAGAATGCAACACGGAAAGGAATGGGATTGGAATGGAAAGGAATGGAATGGAATATGGAATGAAATAGAATGGAATGCATTGCAATACCGAATGGAATGAAATGGAATGAATTGGAATGAAATATGGAATGGAATGGAGTGGAATGGAATGGAATATGGAATGGAATGGAATAAAGAATGAAATGGAATAGGACGGAATGGAACGCAATGAAATATGGTATGAAATGGAATGGAACTGAAGGGAATGGAATGGAATAGAAAGGAATATGGAATGGAATGGAATATGGAATGGAATGGAATGGTATGCAATGGAATATGGAATGGAATAGAATGAAATGGAATGGAATATGGAACAGAAGGGAATCATATGGAATGGGATATGGAAGGGAATGGAATAAGGAAAGAACGGAATGCAATGGAACAGAATATAGAACGGAATGGAATAGAATATGGAATGGATGGAATGTGAAATGGAATATGGGATGGAATGGATGGAATGAAACGAAATAGAATAAGGAATGGAATGGAATGGAATACGGAAAGAAATGCAATGGAATGTAGGATGCAATGGAGTGGAATGAAACGAAATGGGATGAAATATGGAATGGAATGGAAGATAAAATTGAATGGAATGAAATGGAACGAAACACAATGGAATGAAATGGAATATGGAATGGAATGGAATGGAATGGAATGGAAAATGGAAAGGAATGGAATGGAATACGGAATGGAAAGGAATATGGAAATGAATGGAATGGTATGGAACGGAATGGAATGGAACGGAATGGAAAATGGAATGGATTGGAATATGGAAATGAATGGAATGGAATGGTT
>NW_022681292.1:0-12394 GCF_009764315.1 Trachypithecus francoisi | reverse complement strand
GGGGGGAGAGGGGGCGGCTATTGGTCCCCACCTGGCGGGGGGTGGGGGCACCCCCCTGCCAGCTGGCTCCCAATAGCCGAGGGGGGGAGAGGGGGCGGCTATGGTCCCCACCTGGCGGGGGGTGGGGGCACCCCCCTGCCAGCTGGCTCCCAATAGCCGAGGGGGGGAGAGCAATATCACCAGGTGTTTGTCTGTTCGTTGCTCTATTGGGAGTCATGTCATACTCTTTCCCCCTAGATATTAGGATCAGCGTGACAGCGTGGTGTACACCTACTGGGATATTAAAACTAATATCATGCTCTCCGTCCCTGGATATTAGGAACGACATCACAGGTAGGTGTACACCCCTTGCGGTATTAGCAGTTATAATATGATTATTAAACATAAATGATCGATTTTAATAATTATCAATGACACTATTAATTAATAGGATACCATTATTAATTATGACTAACTATTTTACATATATGATTATGCACGCTTAAAATTATTAATATTGTCATATGTCATAATTATTAATAGGGATTTTATTATTAATTATTAATACTAATCATTAACGTGTTTAACCAGTATGAATTTTTACTAGCTTTTTTGTGATTACTAATATTGATGATTATTAATTTTTAGTATATTTATTAATATTAATAATTAATAGATTTGTTCCTGATATCCGACGGGAGGGGATGATGTTACGGCCAGCATCGAAGAGAGTGTACACCCCGCGGGCCTGGCGGGAAGCAGTGGGTCAGAGTTGCTGACAAACCTCACGGGGACCCCAGATCGCTGTCTGTGTGGGTTGGGTTTGGGAATTGGAGAGGAGGCCGCATGATGGCTAACGGGAAGACAGCAGGGCCTGGCCGGAGGAGCGGGAAGCTCCGTCACGTTGACTGAGGACACAGATCTCCTGCCCGCTGGGCCGGACTCCCAACATAGCAACGAATGGTCAGCCACGTGGTGATATTGCACCTAATATTCACGGAAGAAGCATATGATATTACTCCGAATATCACAGGGAGGGTACAGAGCTTCTGTGATATTGTTCTTAGTATCCGGAGGGGGAGAGCATGGTATGATACGCCCCTTGCGATACTGAGAGTAATACCATCCACTCGCACCCCGGATAGAAGGAACAAGATGATCGAAGGGATGTACACACACTGCGGTAGTTTCAATAATGTCATCTACTAACCCTGGCTATTAGGAATAACATCACAGAGGAGTGTACACTTTCTGCAACATTGGGAGTAATACCATCTTCTCCAGGCCGGATATCAGGAGCAAGTATTAATTATTAAATATTAATTATTAATATTAATAAATGTAATAAAATTTGAAAGTAATCACCGATATTAAAACTGATATTCAAGATACCAAATATACAAACTGGTTAAAAATGATAATGATTAGAATTAATAATTAATAATATGAACACTATTAATAATAAAATAATGATATCAACATTGAATGTTCCTTAAAGAAATCCTGAGTGATGCTGGAAATAAAATAATAACTATTATTAAGAATTAATAATATTGATAAGTGACATTAATATTAAAAATGAATTTATGGCATCCGTCGTCATCTATACAAAATACTTATTAAAAATTAATGGTAAAATATTAATTGATAGTATTAGTGATAAATATTAAAATCGATGCTGGATGCTTAATAATTAACTATACCTATGTTCCCTGAGCAATACACTGAAGGTGTACACGCCTCTGTGAAAGAGATCATTATTTCCAGAGGGTGAGATGATAATAACCACAATACGGTAACAGGCAGAGAGAGGAGGGGGCACCCCCCTGCCAGCTGGCTCCCAATAGCCGAGGGGGGGAGAGCAATATCACCAGGTGTTTGTCTGTTCGTTGCTCTATTGGGAGTCATGTCATACTCTTTCCCCCTAGATATTAGGATCAGCGTGACAGCGTGTGTGTACACCACTGGGTATTAAAACTAATATCATGCTCTCCGTCCCTGATATTAGGAACGACATCACAGGTAGGTGTACACCCCTTGCGGTATTAGCAGTTATAATATGATTATTAAACAAAATGATCGATTTTAATATTATCAATGACACTATTAATTAATAGGATACCATTATTAATTATGACTAACTATTTTACATATATGATTATGCACGCTTAAAATTATTAATATTGTCATATGTCATAATTATTAATAGGGATTTTATTATTAATTATTAATACTAATCATTAACGTGTTTAACCAGTATGAATTTTTACTAGCTTTTTTGTGATTACTAATATTGATGATTATTAATTTTTAGTATATTTATTAATATTAATAATTAATAGATTTGTTCCTGATATCCGACGGGAGGGGATGATGTTACGGCCAACATCGAAGAGACTGTACACCCCGCAGGCCTGGCGGGAAGCAGTGGGTCAGAGTTGCTGACAAACCTCACGGGGACCCCAGATCGCTGTCTGTGTGGGTTGGGTTTGGGAATTGGAGAGGAGGCCGCATGATGGCTAACGGGAAGACAGCAGGGCCTGGCCGGGAGCGGGAGCTCCGTCACGTTGACTGAGGACACAGATCTCCTGCCCGCTGGGCCGGACTCCCAACATAGCAACGAATGGTCAGCCACGTGGTGATATTGCACCTAATATTCACGGAAGAAGCATATGATATTACTCCGAATATCACAGGGAGGGTACAGAGCTTCTGTGATATTGTTCTTAGTATCCGGAGGGGGAGAGCATGGTATGATACGCCCCTTGCGATACTGAGAGTAATACCATCCACTCGCACCCCGGATAGAAGGAACAAGATGATCGAAGGGATGTACACACACTGCGGTAGTTTCAATAATGTCATCTACTAACCCTGGCTATTAGGAATAACATCACAGAGGAGTGTACACTTTCTGCAACATTGGAGTAATACCATCTTCTCCAGGCCGGATATCAGGAGCAAGTATTAATTATTAAATAATTAATTATATTTAATAAATGTAATAAAATTTGAAAGTAATCACCGATATTAAAACTGATATTCAAGATACCAAATATGCAAACTGGTTAAAAATGATAATGATTAGAATTAATAATTAATAATATGAACACTATTAATAATAAAATAATGATATCAACATTGAATTTTCCTTAAAGAATCCTGAGGATGCTGGAAATAAAATAATAACTATTATTAGAATAATAATAGATAAGTGACATTAATATTAAAAATGAATTTATGGCATCCGTCGTCATCTATACAAAATACTTATTAAAAATTAATGGTAAAATATTAATTGATAGTATTAGTGATAAATATTAAAATCGATGCTGGATGCTTAATAATTAACTATACCTATGTTCCCTGAGCAATACACTGAAGGTGTACACGCCTCTGTGAAAGAGATCATTATTTCCAGAGGGTGAGATGATAATAACCACAATACGGTAACAGGCAGAGAGAGGAGGCGGCTATTGGTCCCCACCTGGCGGGGGGTGGGGGCACCCCCCTGCCAGCCGGCTCCCCATAGCCGAGGGGGGGAGAGGGGGCGGCTATTGGTCCCCACCTGGCGGGGGGTGGGGGCACCCCCCTGCCAGCCGGCTCCCCATAGCCGAGGGGGGGAGAGGGGGCGGCTATTGGTCCCCACCTGGCGGGGGGTGGGGGCACCCCCCTGCCAGCCGGCTCCCCATAGCCGAGGGGGGGAGAGGGGCGGCTATTGGTCCCCACCTGGCGGGGGGTGGGGGCACCCCCCTGCCAGCCGGCTCCCAATAGCCGAGGGGGGGAGAGGGGGCGGCTATTGGTCCCCACCTGGCGGGGGGGGGGCACCCCCCTGCCAGCCGGCTCCCCATAACGAGGGGGGAGAGGGGGCGGCTATTGGTCCCCACCTGGCGGGGGTGGGGGCACCCCCCTGCCAGCGGCTCCCCATAGCCGAGGGGGGGAGAGGGGCGGCTATTGGTCCACCTGGGGGGGGTGGGGGCACCCCCCTGCCAGCGGGCTCCCATAGCCGAGGGGGGGAGAGGGGGCGGCTATTGGTCCCCACCTGGCGGGGGGTGGGGGCACCCCCCTGCGAAGCGGCTCCCCATAGCCGAGGGGGGGAGGGGGCGGCTATTGTCCCCACTGGCGGGGGGGGGGCACCCCCCTGCCAGCGGTCCCCATAGCCGAGGGGGGAGAGGGGGCGGCTATTGGTCCCCACCTGGCGGGGGGTGGGGGCACACCCCCTGCAGCGGCTCCCCATAGCCGAGGGGGGGAGAGGGGGCGGCTATTGGTCCCCACCTGGCGGGGGGTGGGGGCACCCCCCTGCCAGCCGGCTCCCCATAGCCGAGGGGGGGAGAGGGGGCGGCTATTGGTCCCCACCTGGCGGGGGGTGGGGGCACCCCCTGCCAGCTGGTCCCATAGCCGAGGGGGGGAGAGGGGGCGGCTATTGGTCCCCACCTGGCGGGGGTGGGGGCACCCCCCTGCCAGCCGGCTCCATAGCCGAGGGGGGAGAGGGGGCGGCTATTGGTCCCCACCTGGCGGGGGGTGGGGGCACCCCCCTGCCAGCTGGCTCCCCAGCGAGGGGGGGAGAGGGGGCGGCTATTGGTCCCCACCTGGCGGGGGGGGGGCACCCCCCTGCCGCGGCTCCCCATAGCGAGGGGGGGAGAGGGGGCGGCTATTGGTCCCCACCTGGCGGGGGGGGGGCACCCCCCTGCCAGCCGGCTCCCCATAGCCGAGGGGGGGAGGGGGCGGCTATGGTCCCCACCTGGCGGGGGTGGGGGCACCCCCTGCCAGCTGGCTCCAATACGAGGGGGGGAGAGGGGGCGGTATTGGTCCCCACCTGGCGGGGGGTGGGGGCACCACCGGCCCAGCCGGCTCCCAATAGCCGGGGGGGAGAGGGGGCGGCTATTGGTCCCCACTGGCGGGGGGTGGGGCACCGCCTGCCAGCCGGCTCCCATAGATGAGGGGGGGAGAGCAATATCACCAGGTTTGTCTGTTCGTTGCTCTATTGGGAGTCATGTCATACTCTTTCCCCCTAGATATTAGGATCAGCGTGACAGCGTGGTGTACACCTACTGGGATATTAAAACTAATATCATGCTCTCCGTCCCTGGATATTAGGAACGATATCACAGGTAGATGTACACCCCTTGCGGTATTAGGAGTAATAATATGATTATTAAACATAAATGATCAATTTTAATAATTATCAATGACACTATTAATTAATAGGATACCATTATTAATTATGGATAACTATTTTACATATATGATTATGCACGCTTAAAATTATTAATATTGTCATATGTCATAATTATTAATAGGGATTTTATTATTAATTATTAATTCTAATCATTAACGTGTTTAACCGGTATGAATTTTTACTAGCTTTTTTGTGATTACTAATATTGATGATTATTAATTTTTATTAAATTTATTAATATTAATAATTAATATATTTGTTCCTGATATCCAACGGGAGGGGATGATATTACGGCCAACATCGAAGAGAGCGTACACCCCGCGGGCCTGGCGGGAAGCAGTGGGTCAGAGTTGCTGACAAACCTCACGGGGACCCCAGATCGCTGTCTGTGTGGGTTGGGTTTGGGAATTGGAGAGGAGGCCGCATGATTGCTAACGGGAAGACAGCAGGGCCTGGCTGGAGGAGCGGGAAGCTCCGTCACGTTGACTGAGGACACAGATCTCCTGCCCGCTGGGCCGGACTCCCAACATAGCAACGAATGGTCAGCCACGTGGTGATATGCACCTAATATTCACGGAAGAAGCATATGATATTACTCCGAATATCACAGGGAGGGTACAGAGCTTCTGTGATATTGTTCTTAGTATCCGGAGGGGGAGAGCATGGTATGATACGCCCCTTGCGATACTGAGAGTAATACCATCCACTGGCACCCCGGATAGAAGGAACAAGATGATCGAAGGGATGTACACACACTGCGGTAGTTTCAATAATGTCATCTACTAACCCTGGCTATTAGGAATAACATCACAGAGGAGTGTACACTTTCTGCAACATTGGGAGTAATACCATCTTCTCCAGGCCGGATATCAGGAGCAAGTATTATTTATTAATTATTAATATCAATAAATGTAATAAAATTTAAGTGTAATCACCGATACTAAAACTGACATTCAAGATACCAAATATACACACTGGTTAAAAATGATAACGATTAGAATTAATAATTAATAATATGAACACTATTAATAATACAATAATGATATCAACATGAATGTTCCTTAAGAAATACTGAGTGATGCTGGAAATAAAATAATAACTATTATTAAGAATTAATAATATTGATAAGTGACATTAATATTAAAAATGATTTTATGGCATCCGTCGTCATCTATACAAAATACTTATTAAAAATTAATGGTAAAATATTATTGATAGTATTAGTGATAAATATTAAAATCGATGCTGGATGCTTAATAATTAATTATACCATTGTTCCTGAGCAATAACTGAAGGTGTACACGCTTCTGTGAAAGAGGTCATTATTTCCAGAGGGTGAGATGATAATAACCACAATACGGTAACAGGCAGAGAGAGGAGGCGGCTATTGGTCCCCACCTGGCGGGGGGTGAGGGCACCCCCCTGCCAGCTGGCTCCCAATAGCCGAGGGGGGGAGAGGGGGCGGCTATTGGTCCCCACCTGGCGGGGGGTGAGGGCACCCCCTGCCAGCTGGCTCCCAATAGCGAGGGGGGGAGAGGGGGCGGCTATTGGTCCCCACCTGGGGGGGTGAGGGCACCCCCCTGCCAGCTGGCTCCCAATAGCCGAGGGGGGGAGAGGGGGCGGCTATTGGTCCCCACCTGGCGGGGGGTGAGGGCACCCCCCTGCCAGCTGGCTCCCAATAGCCGAGGGGGGGAGAGGGGGGGCTAGTGGTCCCCACCTGGCGGGGGGTGAGGGCACCCCCTGCCAGCTGGCTCCCAATAGCCGAGGGGGGGAGAGGGGGCGGCCATTGGTCCCCACCTGGCGGGGGGTGGGGGCACCCCCCTGCCAGCTGGCTCCCAATAGCCGAGGGGGGGAGAGGGGGCGGCTATGGTCCCCACCTGGCGGGGGGTGGGGGCACCCCCCTGCCAGCTGGCTCCCAATAGCCGAGGGGGGGAGAGGGGGCGGCTATTGGTCCCCCCGGGGGGGGGGGGGGGGGGCCCCCCCTGCCAGCTGGCTCCCAATAGCCGAGGGGGGGAGAGGGGGCGGCTATTGGTCCCCACCTGGCGGGGGGTGGGGGCACCCCCTGCCAGCTGGCTCCCAATAGCCGAGGGGGGGAGAGGGGGCGGCTATTGGTCCCCACCTGGCGGGGGGTGGGGGCACCCCCTGCCAGCTGGCTCCCAATAGCGGGGGGGGGAGAGGGGGCGGCTATTGGTCCCCACCTGGCGGGGGGTGAGGGCACCCCCTGCCAGCTGGCTCCCATAGCCGAGGGGGGAGAGGGGGCGGCTATTGGTCCCCACCTGGCGGGGGGTGGGGGCACCCCCTGCCAGCTGGCTCCCAATAGCCGAGGGGGGGAGAGGGGGCGGCTATTGGTCCACCTGGCGGGGGGTGAGGGCACCCCCTGCCAGCTGGCTCCCAATAGCCGGGGGGGGGAGAGGGGGCGGCTATTGGTCCCCACCTGGCGGGGGGTGAGGGCACCCCCCTGCCAGCTGGCTCCCAATAGATGAGGGGGGAGAGCAATATCACCAGGTGTTTGTCTGTTCGTTGCTCTATTGGGAGTCATGTCATACTCTTTCCCCCTAGATATTAGGATCAGCGTGACAGCGTGGTGTACACCTACTGGGATATTAAAACTAATATCATGCTCTCCGTCCCTGGATATTAGGAACGACATCACAGGTAGGTGTACACCCCTTGCGGTATTAGGAGTAATAATATGATTATTAAACATAAATGATCGATTTTAATAATTATCAATGACTATTAATTAATAGGATACCATTATTAATTATGGATAACTATTTTACATATATGATTATGCACGCTTAAAATTATTAATATTGTCATATGTCATAATTATTAATAGGGATTTTATTATTAATTATTAATACTAATAATTAACGTGTTTAACCAGTATGAATTTTTACTAGCTTTTTTGTGATTACTAATATTGATGATTATTAATTTTTATTATATTTATTAATATTAATAATTAATAGATTTGTTCCTGATATCCGACGGGAGGGGATGATATTACGGCCAACATCGAAGAGAGTGTACACCCCGTGGGCCTGGCGGGAAGCAGTGCGTCAGAGTTGCTGACAAACCTCACGGGGACCCCAGATAGCTGTCTGTGTGGGTTGTGTTTGGGAATTGGAGAGGAGGCCGCATGATTGCTAACGGGAAGACAGCAGGGCCTGGCTGGAGGAGCGGGAAGCTCCGTCACGTTGACTGAGGACACAGATCTCCTGCCCGCTGGGCCGGACTCCCAACATAGCAACGAATGGTCAGCCACGTGGTGATATTGCACCTAATATTCACGGAAGAAGCATATGATATTACTCCGAATATCACAGGGAGGGTACAGAGCTTCTGTGATATTGTTCTTAGTATCCGGAGGGGGAGAGCATGGTATGATACGCCCCTTGCGATACTGAGAGTAATACCATCCACTCGCACCCCGGATAGAAGGAACAAGATGATCGAAGGGATGTACACACACTGCGGTAGTTTCAATAATGTCATCTACTAACCCTGGCTATTAGGAATAACATCACAGAGGAGTGTACACTTTCTGCAACATTGGGAGTAATACCATCTTCTCCAGGCCGGATATCAGGAGCAAGTATTAATTATTAATTATTAATATTAATAAATGTAATAAAATTTAAAAGTAATCACCGATACTAAAACTGACATTCAAGATACCAAATATACACACTGGTTAAAAATGATAACGATTAGAATTAATAATTAATAATATGAACACTATTAATAATAAAATAATGATATCAACATTGAATGTTCCTTAAAGAAATACTGAGTGATGCTGGAAATAAAATAATAACTATTATTAAGAATTAATAATATTGATAAGTGACATTAATATTAAAAATGAATTTATGGCATCCGTCGTCATCTATACAAAATACTTATTAAAAATTAATGGTAAAATATTAATTGATAGTATTAGTGATAAATATTAAAATCGATGCTGGATGCTTAATAATTAATTATACCATTGTTCCCTGAGCAATACACTGAAGGTGTACACGCCTCTGTGAAAGAGGTCATTATTTCCAGAGGGTGAGATGATAATAACCACAATACGGTAACAGGCAGAGAGAGGAGGCGGCTATTGGTCCCCACCTGGCGGGGGGTGAGGGCACCCCCCTGCCAGCTGGCTCCCAATAGCCGAGGGGGGAGAGGGGGCGGCTATTGGTCCCCACCTGGCGGGGTGTGAGGGCACCCCCCTGCCAGCTGGCTCCCAATAGCCGAGGGGGGAGAGGGGGCGGCTATTGGTCCCCACCTGGTGGGGGGTGAGGGCACCCCCCTGCCAGCTGGCTCCCAACAGCCGAGAAGGGGAGAGGGGGCACACATTTTGTGATATTGAGAGTGACATCATCCTCTGTGCCTTGGAATATTAAGGACAATATCACCCGGGGAGCATGTCCATTTTTTGAAATATTGGGAATGAAATTATCCTCTCTCCCCCTGCAAATTTGGAAAGACATCACAGAGTGGGTGTTCACCTCTCGGGATATGGGGATCAATACCATCTTCTCCCCTTCCGGTTTTCAGGAAGAGTATTACACGGGGTGTACAGTGTTTGCGATACTGGAAGTCATATGATCCTGTCGGCCTTGGGATATGAAGAAGAATATTCCAGGGTGGATGTTCACCCTCTTCCGTATTGGACGTTATATTAGCCTCTCCTCTCCATGGATATTAGGAACCATATCTCAGGCAGGGTGTACGCCTCCTCTTCTATGGGGAGTTATATCATCCTCTCCCTTCCAGTATATTAATAACAGTATCACCGGGCGGGTGAACACAGCCTGCAATACTGGAATTATCATCCTCTCCCCCTGCGGATACTAGGAACCATATCATAGAAGAGCTGTACCCTCCCTGGGATATTGGAAGTAATATCATATGCCTCTTTCGTGAATACTAGGAGCAATATCACCAGGTGGTTGTCCCTTCGTTGCTATAGTGGGAGTCATGTCATACTCTTTCCCCCTAGATATTAGGATCAGGGTCACAGCTTGGTGTACACCTACTGCGATATTTAAACTAATATCATGCTCTCCATCCCTGGATATTAGGAACAACATCACAGGCAGGTGTACACCCCTTGCGGTATTAGGAGTAATAATACGATTAATTATTAAACATAAATGATCGATTTTAATAATTATCAATGACACCATTAATTAATTGTATACCATTATTAATTATGGATAACTATTTTACATATATGATTATGCACGATTAAAATTATTAATATTAATATCATTTAGCAATATTATCAGTTTTTAATATCAATCATTATTTTATTACCATCTCTTAGTATTCATTTAAGCAACATTAATGGCTGATATCATTATTTTATTATTAATAATATTACTATTAATTATTTATACTAATCGTTACCATTTTTAACCAGTATTAAATTTTTACTATATTATGATTAATAATATTGATTATTATTAATTTTATTATATTTATTAATATTAATAGACTTGTTCCTGATATCAGGCAGGAGGGGATATTACTCCGAACATCGAAGAAAGTGTACACCCCTCTATGATATTATTCCTAATAGCCGGGGGGTAGAGGATAACATTATTGAACCTGTCGCAGTGGGTGTCTATCCCCTCGGTCGTCTTGTTTCTTATATTCTGGGTGGGAGAGGATAATATAACTCCCAATATCGCAGGGGGTGTAAACCTCCCCCGTGATTTTGTCCCTAACATCCAAAGGTGGAGAGGATGATATTTCTTCTGATTTCGCAGTGGGTGTACACCACCCCTGTGATATGATTCCTAATATCCAGAGGGCGAGAGGAATAGTCTCAATATTTCAGGAGGTGTACACTGCCGAGTGATACTGTTCCTAATATTCAGGGGTGGAGAGGATATCACCCCCTCTAGAGCAGGGGATGTTCACTCCTTCTGTGACATTGTTCCTAATAGCCAGCGGAGGAGAGGAAGACATTACTCCGAATATTGCAGGGTGTGTATACCGCCTTGTGATATTGTTTCCTATATGTTGGGAGGGAGACGATGATACCAGTGGCAATATCGCAGGGAGTGTACACACCCACTGTGATATTGTTCTGAATATCCAGAGGGAAAGAAAATGACATGACTCCCAATATCACAGGGGGTGTACATCCTCCTGTGATAGTTTCTTATATTCAGGGGGAAAGGATGACATGACTCCCAATATCGCAGGGGTTGTACACACCTCCTGCGATAATGTTCCTAACGTCCCGAAGGGGAGAGGATATTTCTCTCAATATCGTACAGGGTGTACCTGTACTTTGTAATATTGTTCTTAATATCCACGATGGGAGAGGATATCACTCCCAATATCGCCAGACGTGTACAGCCACCTGTGATATAGTTCCTAACATCTGGGTGGGGAGAGGATGATATTACTGCCCATACAGCTCGAGTTGCAAAACCCCTTCGATATTTTGCCTACAATCCTGAGGGGAGAGGATGATATTGCTCCCAATATCGAAGAAGACGTACATCCCCCTGTGACACTATGCCCAATATCCTGTTGGAGAGATGATGACATTATATGCCCAATATCACAGGGGATATACACCCACCCTGGGATATTGTTCCTTATATCGAGAGGGGGAGAAGATGCTATTGGTCCCAGTAACGCAGGGACAGTGGGTGTTCACCCCTCCTGTGATACTGTTCTTAATATACTAGGGAAGAGAGGATGATACTACACCCAATATCGCAGGGGGTGTACACCCACCCAGTGATACTGTTCTTAAGGTACTCCACCTCCCACCACCAGGGATATAGTTCCTAATATCCAGGGAAAGAGAGGATAACACTATGCCCAATATCGCGGGGCAGTGTCACACCCTCTGTGATGTTGTTCCTAGTATCCAAAGGTAGAGACGATGATATTACTGGCCATATCGCAGGGGGTGTACACCCTTCTGTGATATTGTTTTTCACATTCAGTAGGGGAGGGGATAACATGAATCCCAATATCACTGAAGGTGTACAGACCCCTGTGATGTGATGTAGTTCCTAATGTACAGGGGAAAGAGAAGTATATTGTTCTCAATATCCCAGGGGGTGTTACTATGCTGCCCCTGTATATTGTTCCTAATATGCAGCGGGGTGGAGGCTGATAGTACTCTCAATATCGCAGAAGGTGCACACACACCTGTGATACAGTTCCTAATATCCAGCGGGAAAGAGACTGATTTCACTTTCGATA